>NC_084903.1:23243447-23331449 GCF_949316345.1 Pungitius pungitius
CTCACACACACACGCGGTTCTTCTGCTGCTCCTCCTCTCAGTACGGCTCCGCCTTTAGACTTCGATACAGGCAGCATGTGAAAACCATCCCTATGACCTGGGGAAGGAGGACAGGATGTAACACCTCGATGGACACACACACACACACACACACACACACACACGTGTCTGACTCTGCCCACCTGCACACATGCGATCCCGACCCCGACGGCGCCGATGATCTTCAGATGGTCCAGGATGAATTTCTCCAGCTTGGTGATGCAGCCTCCCTGCAGGCACAGACGCAGAGCTGTGGTCAAAGTCTGTAACCGTGGGCGGCGACCCCCCCCCCCCCTCCCTGACGCCCCCCCCCCCCCCCCCATCCGTCCTCACCTCCACCTTGTAGATGTTGGACGGGTGGTCCCTGCGGCCGCACAGGTGGGTGCGCGTCTTGCAGCAGCTGTCGGGCACCATGCGGCCCTCGGCGTCCCTGGAGCGGATCCAGACGCTCTCGGCCCAGTCCGACGAGCTGTTGCTGCCGCAGCACTTGAACTGAAGGGAGGCAGAGACAGACAGGGGGGTTATTTCCCTGGGGGGGGGGGGGGGGGGGAGATGGATGGAAGGTCTGAAGCAAAGGACAAACTCAACCTCCTGGCGGTGAATGTGACAGCTGTCTCTCTGCACACATCCATCCAGGATGGATGGATGTGTGCAGAGAGACAGCTGACCCGGCTCCGTCCAGAGGTCAGGTGCCGGTCCACTTGTTGGAGAGGGAACTTACTCGAGTCTCAGTTCCGTCCCGGCTATAAATCACTGCAGCACACAGCGGTTTCATCCGTTTGATTTTGGGCTTTAAAGCTGCCAGAAGGCTGAAAGAGTCCAAATAGACTTCTGGATCCGTTTAAAGGAAAGAACCAAGAATAATTCTGTAAAAACAAAACCTCAGGGGGGCTGAAAAGAAGGTCCATTACAGACCGGTGCATCCTGCTTAGCTGAAGACGGAGGATCTGTTCCCCCCCTCATCACCCAAATCTCTAATCTGATGGGATGAGGGCCTCCCATGTGACTTTGAGGGGTGGGGGGGGCAGACAGCCATCCGTTCTTCTCTACAGTGTGTTTGATGTAAAGCCCATTTCAGGCACGGTTCTGAACCAGGCAGTGGTTTCCATTCAGAGCGGGAATCACAACGGGACAGAATGTTCTCGGTATACGTGAGTCGTGGTATTTCGTGAGTCGTGTATGTATATTATGTGTTTTCACTCATGTAACCCCTCCCCTCCTCGCCCCCCCCCCCCCCTGTACACACGCCTACCTCCTGCTGCAGCTTGTCCACGGCCCGGGTGACGTGTTCGTGGGAGCTCTGCTCGTACTTCTGGGTCATCGTCTCTCTGAGGTTCTGCTTCAGCTCCTCGTTCAACTGTTCAAACACACACACACACACACACACACACACACACACACAGTGATAAAGGTGCCCTGATGATGGGCGCCGCTGAGCAGCACACGAGGGCAAAGACGAGGGGGGGGGAACAGTGGGAGATAAAAAAAAACTGGAGCAGGAGGTCTGGGGGTGGGAGGGGGGGCTCAGTTTCTATGGCAACAAGTCAGCTGGGGATCCACTACTAAATCAACTCCTGAAGGAGATATCAAGCGAGTGAATGAGGGGGGGGGGTTCTGCTGAAGAGAAAGAGGTGAGGAGACGGGGGGAGGTTAGCTGTTAAGAGCCTTAGATGAGCGAGGCGGGGGCCATGGACACACCGTGTTATTTCGGGGGGGGTTACCTGCTGATAGTAGATGTAGGCCAGGATGCCGGACAGGATCTCCAGCAGGAAGATGCACAGCAGCAGGACGAAGTACTGGAGACACGAGGAGGAGCAGCAAGAGAGAACTGAATGAACTCGCTCCACTCACTGAGCATAACGTGTTTCTGATGTTCAACGAGATGCAGAGCCATGAACACACAGACTCACTGTTGTGGGTCGTCTATTTAACGGGTAATAGTAACCCGTGGCAGACCCACTCTGTGGGTTTCTCCGTTTCACCCAAAGATGGAAGCCGCAGATCTGCCAGTTAGTGCTCGCGGGCGTGATGATCGGCACCCGACTCCTGACCAGCCTCTCGGGGGGCTAAGAGGGGAGGTCTGTGCGAGTCTCTGCACAATTAAGCTGTCTCCGAGACACGCGATCAGACCTAAAAACCTTGACCCAAATTCCTCCGCTCTCTGATTTCGAACGGCTGATTAAAAGCTGCGCTCCGAGATGCGTTCAGCGCGGCGCAGAGCTCCAGCTGCAGCACCTCACGCTGCAGCAGCAGCAGCACACGTTCAGCTTCAGATGAACTGGTCGACTTCAATTTGACGTTTGTCGAACTAAACAAACAATGTAAAACTCATCTTTCTGGTTTTTGTTAGAAAAAATCTCTCTCTGTTTATCTCCAGAGGGTTTGTGACTTCATCGTGAGCTCAGAGAGAAACTCATTCAACTGCAGCGAGAGAACACACACACACACACACACACACGTGTTGTCTTGTGTTCCATTTCAGACTTCATCAGAAGTGTACCGATGCCGATTCACATTCCCCAGATGAAGGAGACTAGTCGGCTGCACAAAATGACTCCATCCGGAAACTCGATTATCAATATGTGGGTCGGCTGATGGAGCTTCAGTGAGGACGCAGCGATGGGAACATGGAGGACTTCCTCAGTACACACACTGCTTGGTGAACAACATCTAATTCAGGGGTGTAGGTTCAAAAGGGTGATACGCAAGTTGTAGGTTTTTCACCCCTCCCCGCCCCCCCCCCCCCCCCACCCCCCCCCGACAAGTTCATTCCTTATCTGCGATTCGTGGCTGTGATCTCAGGTTCTTTAGATGTGTCATGCATTTAAAACAACACACACACACACACACACACTCTCTCGGTGTCTTAAATCACTGAACTACCTTAAATAAACATGGGCTATTTTAATAGTACAATCATTTCCACTGAAACCGATACACAACCTGAATGCAACAAATACATTAAATAGATATAGTCTCAACACAACAGTGTAACCAGACCTTTTCAGGTATCCCCAGGTGATACAACACACACACACACACACACACACTTTTGTCGGTGAGAACTTGACCAATCACAGCGCCTCTAGTGTCGTCTCACCCCCCCCTCACTTACCCTTATGTTTGCCCTTTTTAACAGTCTGGATAGCATCTCTCCCTGACGCCACGCCGGCCCTTCGCGGTGATTCATCGACCTAATCTCAGCTCGTGTAGTAGATGCCGCGGGTGTGTTTTTAAAAACCGCACAGGACAGGAGGGGGGGCGAACACCCCCCCCCCCCAAATTTAGCCCCCAAAAGAGCTGACGACTGACTATTCTAGAGGTGACTTCATCTGTTGCTACAGACACGTCGATTGATTTCTTCAATTGGGCTTTTAAAGCCCGGTTCCCTGCCAGGGGGGGGGGGGGGGGACCTCGATCTTTATTCCCTCTTTTCTTTGAATGACACGGTAACACTGTCGTTAGCAGGTAATAAGTATCGCTTTAAATCAGGCTGTAGATACTTCCGATGAGTCTCTTGGGACTCATCAGACTCATCGGGGCACTTTAACGTGTATCGTTTACTTTTAACATCGTACGAGAGCCTTTTATCTCCAGCGTGAAGCCCCTTGGGATCAAAGCGTCCTCTTTGCTTCATCCTCTTAGACACATAGCAATTCTTCTCCCCCGTCTTGGTGGGGGGGGGGGGGGGTAAGGGAAGCGATTCCCTCGAGACGTCTTTTTCCGCATTAGGCTTCATTTCCAGTTCTCTCACACAGCAGCTAGTGTCTCTCTCTCTCTCTCTCTCACCACCCGCAGCAGCCTCCTCTGCTCCTTGAAGGTGGCACAGCAGCCCAGCACGCCTGTTACCATGACGATGGCTCCAGCCAGGACCAGGATGTAGGCGGAGGCGGCGTAGGTCTTGGAGGAGAGCAGGCTGATGTAGTCGCTCTTCTCCACCAAGGTCCAGATGCCCACCGCCATCACGCCGCCGCCTGCCAACTGGGAGGAGAGCACGTGGTTAAGAGTCTTTGCCCCCCCCCCTCCCTAAAAACGAACACACTGCACAGGATGGAGGAGAGTGACAGAGAGGTGGAGATGATAATTTATCACTAAAGTTGGCTTCAAGTCACCACGGAGGACATTTCAGTGCGCTGATACGAACTGACCTCGGATCTGATTCTCAATGAGCTGATTACGAAGCTACTGGAACAATTATTACAGAAAATCACAGCTATTTAATCACTATAGGAAATAATAATAAGATGATCCTTAATATCGTTTTTGACTAATTGTTGGATGGGCAAACCTTCTGAGATGGAGGACAGAAGATGCCATTGTTTGAAGCCTGAGGGGTTAAAGTGTAAAGAATAAACCCAAAGGATGGACCAAGCCAGCATTCTAAAAAATAGACTGGAGTGCAGCTCATAACTGTCACAGTCCCCTAACTGTCCAATTCAGCTTACACTTTGAGGCAATATGAGGGGAAGCGAATCAATGCCGTGTCACTGCCGAGTCAGCAGATGGTGAAGCACAGAAATCTGTTCACCATCCAAAGCAGTCAGTTCACTTTAGACTTCATTAATAAAAGAATTAAAAGCTGCAGTCAGACAGCGACCACGACAAGAGGCAAACATTTTATTCTTATTTAATGGTAAAGCATGTATTATTTATTTTCTTAATATTTGTACTTGAGCAGCTGCAAACCCCAGAACCCCCCCCCCCCCCCCCCTGTGGGGAACAATAAAGCCCTTGCCAACTTAAAATATTAAGATGTTACAGGTTAAGCTGAAAGAGGCAGAGAAAATCACAATAAGGACTTCTGTTCAGAGCCTTAAGTTTGTCTTTGAAGATAACGACATAAAAAAAAAAACACCACAGGCCATTTAAATCATTAAATCATCTGAGCTCAACGGGAGGAAACCTTTGACTTTGGGGGGCTCTAGTGGGGGCCCGAGTCTGTTTAAACAGAAGAGCTGATTAAAGTATCAACATTATTTTAAGTTTCTCGACTGACAGCGGTGGCTTTTATCTCGATGTCGAAATCATTTCCAAAGTGACGCACTCATCTGGAGGCTTATTGTGTGTCTCCCTGGCAACCACATTTTATTTAGTTATTACTGAAGCCACAATCAAACACGGCGTCGTTCACTCTGCTAAAAAGGGTTCTTACACAAACAAGTTCCTAAATAAGTGCATTGGTTCACCGCTTTGTGTGTGAGACGCACGCAGGAGCAGTGATGTGCGTCTTTTGGGGGGGGCGGGGGGGGGGGGTCACGATGCTTTAAACGATGTTGTGAGCAGGCGTTTGTCTGCAGGCTGAATCAATGGCGCTTTGTCGCACAGCTAGAGAGAGAGTTATTCATGTCGATGCGAGGGACATACTTTGCACGCGTGGATTCCCCTTTGTTGAAAAGGGGAACCATCGCGTCGCTCATCTCTCAAAGCCAAGTGTGAACAAAGCGGTAAACAGAGAGTTTTCTTCTCCTTTTTCTCCTCAAAACAAAGTGCGTTTGAGCACAAAAGGTCTGTTTAAAACTTGTATAACTGTGTGTTCTGCCTACTTTTTCATCCGTTCATTTGGTGGGTAAAACTTGATAATAATAAAACAATAGAAATGATTCAGGGCGCCAAATGGTTTAAGACCCACGCCTGAATAAAACAACGTGTGCCTTTGTGCCAGAGCAACGACGGCGGAGAGGAAACTTACCCAGAAGAGGAAGTTGAAACTGAACAGCAGGTATTTCAGGCAGATGGTTCCGCACGGTTCCTTCTTCTCCTCGTAGACCCCCATCCTGCGAGGGACAGACAGCAGGGGGCCGTTAGTAGTTCAACACGAGTCATTACGCTCAAGTTCCACCGTAAAAACATCCCCTCCTTTGTACCATATGTCGTCACGTTTGTGCGTCACGGCTTTGAGTCAAGAATATTTAATTAATCAGTTCTGGCCATGGATGGGGGGGGGGGGGGGACGTCTTGATTTTCATTATTTATTTAACAGTCCAAAACCTGATTACTAATTCAAACCTGAATACAAAGGCCCCCGATGCCTCTGTGTCCTTTTAAAACACAACATACAGGGCCGGTGTTGAGGATCTGGAGGCTCTGAGCGGAGAAAACACAACAGTTCTAATTCCCCCGCGATGAGGGACGCTTGTTGATTGTGCGTTGCCTCCTGTGTGCTGCACACTTTAATTAAAGTACAACGCAGGGCTGCTGCTGCCACTCAGGATGCCGCGTTAGAGGCCGAAATCGGAGACTCGCTTTTAACAAATGAGACGAAGCTGGAGCAGAACCCGGGGGGGGGGGGGGGGGGGGGGGGGGGTGCGGGGGGGGCGAGCCGGGTCATTACATGCGCGTGCAGAGAGACCCGTGACTAAGCGCGGCGTCGGCCCGGGGTTGGAAATGATAACAAGCCGCTTTGCTTGCTGCCAAAAAAAAACAAAAAAACATCGGCTTTCAACAGCGAATACATATTTTCATCCAGGTGGCACTTCATGTATCGGCATGTTTGATTGTGTCACTTGATTGTGTAGTTTTTCTTAAAAGCATCAAATCTAAAAAAAAAAAAGACTTCACGTAAGCTTCTCTGCTCCCTAAGTCACACATCTTTTTCTTTCAACCCAACAATTTCTTTTGGCTCACTTCGTCGTGCCCAGACTCGCCCTCCACCGACCGACTCTCATCAAACTCTCCCCCCCCCCCCCCCATGTGCACTACTCAGAGGGCTCTGCATGAGTGGGTACGTCTGGGCTCCGTCTGGTAACCATCTGTGAGAGCAGGGACCACTTCAGCGTGACCTTGTTAACTAAGTTCGAGCAAACACCTCACAGACAAATATCCTTATTTTACGGTTTGGAGACAGAAAGCAAAACAGCTGAGTAAAGAAAAACCAAAAGACTCTTCCCGGACCAGACAACCGCTGTGGGAGAAACCTGTCAATCAATGTGTAGCCCCGCCCCAAAGTCTACCCTGAGTCATGGTCTATTTGACCCTAAATGGACTTGAAACCATAAACTTTTGTTTACTGAGGTAATCGCAGTTACGTCATCTTCTCATAGACTTCTGTAGGACAAGAGGAGTCGCCTCCTGGTGGTCATTGGAAGGAGTGCACGATACGTTTCAGATTCAGCAGGGCGCCTCCTGGTTGAGGAGAATCTTAATTCATTTCATTTCTCAAGGGCGAGTGAAATGAGATTATTGCCCTCTAAGCAGAGAGACGCACGACGCCTGTCTGACATTCGATTTAGTAAAATAATGGCTGACTCGTCTGAGATTACAGTGACTTGGAAACAGGTCCACCATTCGGGAAAAGGAAATGGATTTATTAGGGTGTTAGTGGAGGTTGGGGAGTTTCTTGGTGAGTTGGAGGTAAAATGGATGTGTTAGACCAGCATCCATGGGCCTAACAAAAACTTTTAAGTTGTCGTTGTTAGCTCTACCACTTATTGGTTTGATTCAGTTTTAAATACGATCATAACATAAGCAGGAAATCTATTATTATTCAAACCCCTTCTGGTACATAAACAAGCTAAATAAAGGCCTACTTAGCCATATTTCCTGTGTGAAATGGTTATTCTGGTTAAAGGGGCCAGTTCACTTTAAAATCAGAAATACATATTTTTAGTCTCCCCTCATCGTGTTACTCCTAATATGTTTTACATTGAGTGGCCTTCTTCTGGAGATACAGTCTCACCTTGTGTCAAATAAAATGGGAACATGCAGCTAAAAATATCAGTGCCTTTAGAGGTCTGTGGATGATCTTGGGTCGTGATTTCTGTGGAAAGCAACAGTTTTTTTTAATGCACTCCTGGGGAGGGGGGGGGGGGGTTAACGCACAATTTAGATTAAATGAAAGGGAAAGCATGTAGGTTTGATTTAGGGGAGGTAAAACGACACTACTTTTATCAGTTTAGACAAAGCGAATTTGATTTAAATACCTGTATTACATATTCACACACACCCTCATTATCAGTGTTTTTATGATTAAAATGACTCACTCCCTGACAGGCAAAAAGCTTGAGGTTGCGTTTTATCACCTGCTACGAGGAAAAGTTAGCTGAACAACAACGGCACGTGTGTAAAAAAAAAACACTGGAATCTAATTCACTTTTTACGGTCAGAGTTCACGGTAACAATCCAAGAACCGCGTTGTAATTACGGTGTTTTAACGTTAAATCACAGGAGCGGCATTCCTGTGATGTACGTCACCATCACCGTTTTTTTTTTAATGGTGCGTTTCTTCCCAGGTGGGGGCTAAAGCTAAAGTTACACGTCCTTCTGATAGGGGGAGGGGGGGGGGGGGGGTAAAATAATCGGGGTAATGGGGGGGGGGGGGGTAGACGACAGGCGGATGAAAAACCTCGGTTGATGAAAAAGGTTCGATATGGAAAAAAAAAGCCGCTAAGTGTTTCGTCTGTGTCGTAAAAAGACTTCCTTGTTGGGTCAATGCGACGCGCGTGCTCATTGTGTCTAAAGACCCCCCCACCCCACCCCGCCGCACACCGACCTACCTGTCCTCGGTTTTCTGGTGTCTTCTCGATATATAAAACAAAGAAAAGCGGTGGTTGGCGATGGGATAGTCCTTAAGAATGTCCTGTTTTCATCCCACCTCTCTCGGTCGAAGGCGTCTCCGTCAGGCGGGCGGTGAGCTCGGGAAGGACCCGGAGAGCTGACTCCGCCCCTGCCGGGACACCCCGCATGCGTCTGGGTGTGTTCGTTTTCGTGTCCCGGGGCGACGCTTATGTGACAACAAAAAAAAGAGAGAGAGAGCGGTACACGGGAATAAGGTTAAAGTAATAAGTAGTTAATTAAATCTGGAACAAGAAAATAATCGTAATAATGTGATTATTTGGTTAGATTATTTTAAAAAGTTTTTTTTATAGCGCTTCAAAGCTCAAATTATTTTTAAGGTTTAAGGTGTCTCGAAATGGAAAAACTATACTGTGTCATATTTAATGGCGTTTCCCTTATTCTTACACTATTGTAATCATTTAACATATTCTTTATGTGTAAAGCACTTTATATTATAACATTGGTTTTGGTGAGTGAGATATAAATAAACATTACTGTAAAATTGAGTTTATTTGTGCAATATTCTATAAAAACGTTGGAGAAATAAACATTCATCCATAGCGTGTAAAGACAAACATTATTCATTGATATTACATTAATTCAAGTTTTTTTAGGACGCTGCAACATTTTAACGTTGCAACAATTCAAAAAGTTAAACAGATTTTACAGAAACTCCTTCTTTTGACTTACTAAACAATACATTTGTTAATTATTGTGCAGTGGAGAACAATGCGCCACGTCTCTTCTTTTCTTTGAAAAAAATTGAATTTAACACTTCCCTGAATAAAACAGCTTTTAATGATACATTATGCAGGCTTCTTCAATTAATCACAGGAATTCATTTTAATTTACCAAAAGACACACGACGTCCTGACTTGTGTTCATGAACGGTTTTACTGGTTTGGGTGGGTAACCCTGTTAAATGGGCTCCTTCCACAGACCAGCAGAGCACTGGGAGGAGGAACCCTGCAGGTAAAGGGTGCAGCGTTGTATGTTTGTGTTTATTTACCACTAGATGTCGTGTTCTCTATTCTGGATCAACTCCAGATACCCTTGAAAAAGCTCAGACAGCATCCATTAACAAGTAAAAATAACATCACTCAAGATGAATTTTTACCAAGCAGAAAAATCTACAAGGTTTAAGAAAGGAAAAATAAGTTAAATAAAATGCAAATAAGCAGCAGATGCAATGATACATTAAAAGGAAATGATACATTATGATTAAAAAGGAAAGTCCAAAATTGGACCAAAATTGTGTGTTCAGCAAATAAAACACATGAGAAGTTATCTTTCTATGTTACATTTGGTCAGAATAACAATGTGCTCCCGTTGAGGTAAAAGTAAACAAACGGAGAGCAATGTCAGGGCTGACATCTTGTGTTTGCCTATTAGTGAGCGGGGGGGGGGGGGGGTTAAACCCTGTTAATAGGAAGGACACAAGCTGTCAGGCCTGAGTCGTTTCTGGCGGCATGCAACGACAACAACAACAAACACCCACCCTGCAGGTCCAGTGAGCAGCAGCTCACACTCACAAGATGGACGTCTTCTAACCAGGTTCAAACCAAACCCTCTACTCTCATCTGAGAGGGGGCAGAAATGGACGAGCAACTAGCCGTATATTCTCCTCTTTGCTCGTGAACACCGTGGTCCAGGAGCTGGTAGTTGTGCCCCCCCTCCTCACCCCCTCTGACCTCAGCAGGACGGCTCTTATCAGTAAGTCGTCCTGCGGTCTCCAGAAGAACGCCTAATCTTCCTCACACCTGCCAAGCTATAAATACGGGGTCATGGGAGGGAAGGAGCCATGTTGGAGATCCCCGGTGGACTAGCAGTGCACGGGGGGGGGGGGGGGGCAGTGCAACGAGGACCTGCACTCTTTGTGCTCCTCGGAAATGTTTTTTAATGTTTTTAATGAAAGGACTTGTTCCCTTTCTGTATTTTCAGGTGAGAAAGAAGCTGCATTTCTACTTACTAATGTTTAAATATCGTTGTAGTGCACAGCGGTAATTTGATTGAATGTTAAATGATTTTAACTGTAATTTCATGTGATAATTGGATCAGGATTGTGGGCTTGTTTTTAAGGTCTGAAGCTTCATCTGGATATTTGCAGATGGGACTTGGACTATTAGTAGAAAATAGTTACTTGCTGCTAGTGTTGACCAGGACTCTGGAGGAGGAGACATCTCAATGGGAAACCTTCTGCTCAGAGGGATGGTTCCCCTCACAAGCCCATCCGCTCACCTTTTGTGCTGTTAATGAACGTAGATGGTCCGTTTCTCTCCAGAATAACGTGACTGTGCGGTGACCTTGTTCTGTGCTCATAACGAGGTTAGAGGATTATCTTGAGTCATGATTTATGGAAGGGGACAACGGCTGTCAACTTACTCCCATGTCTTTCGGCCCGCTTTGAGCAACACAAGCTGAATAATACAGTCCCGTAACATATATGGGACACGGTGGATATCTTTCACTTCACAGCGACTCCACCAGAGCGACGGGGGGGGAGTCGGATGGAGGCCTGTTCGGCTCATTTCTGTAGCGTTAAAACATGGGTGTGCTAACTGGCTAATTAAATGCTTTAATTCTACACCAGTTACAGAAAACAACCCGGTAGCAAAAATATTCCCTACACGGTAAAGAGAGTGAGGAGGAAGCATCAAGCTCCTCCTCCTCCACCGGTCTGACCCTCTATGCATCTTCACGTTACACCTCCACTACTCCTTTCAGCCCTCGTGGGAACACCTCACCCCGGGGATTTGGGTTTGGCTTTCTGGAAGTCAGCCGGCTGCAGCGGTTCACATAAGAATGGCCGACGCTGCGTTGATTTCAGGCCATCATAAGTTAGATGTTTTTTTCCTTTAAGGAGTTGTGTTCTTCAGCAGAAAGCCAACGTGTCCTTCTCTCTCTCCACAGAGCCTCTGCTGGATTTATCTTCCGCCACAGACTGAGCGGCTCGAGTCCGTGGATGTGGCGGCGGTAGAAATCCCATCGGACATGTGGACACCTGCGAGCTCCACGCAGATCTTCCCAAAACCAGACTCCGTTTCGCGCTTCGAAGGGACTCCAATCTCCCCCAAGTAAACAGGACTCCTTTTTGGCTTTGGAGCCCCCACCCCCCCCCGGAGCCCCCGAGCGGTCTGGGCCTTCGCCAGTGGGATTGATGTTCTTATGTAGTGCGCGTGCGTTGCAGCCTTGGATCCGGCGTGGAACCGCCACAGTCCGCCGGGGCGCCCCGCCTTCGGGCCGGAGACGCTGCAGACCAGCAACTACTCGCTGGTGCTACTGATCCAGCTGAGCCTGCTCTCCTTCGACCTCTTCGTCAACTCCTTCAGCGAGCTGCTGAGGCACGAGCCGGCGGTCCAGCTGGTGCTTTTCATGTGAGTTCCTCACCGCTTCGCCCCCCCGGCTTAAAAACCGTGTGTCCGAGAGGTCCAAAGACAGTAACCTTTCTCCTCTCTGGTCCTTCTCTGTTGCCCTGCGTGCTTTCCACTCAACAGAATCCAGGACATCAGCATCCTGTTCAACCTGATCATCATTCTGCTGATGCTGTTCAACACCTACGTGTTCCAGATCGGCCTGGTCGCCATCCTGCTGGAGCGCTTCAGAGGCGCGCTGGTGCTCTCTGCTCTCTATTTGACCTTCAGCATCATACTCCACTCCTGGCTTATGGTACGAGTGGTTTGCGCACAAATGGACGGAGGTGAATTAGGATCAAAAGCCCCCCCCCGTGGTCACACTCGGTCATTTCCGTTGACCTCGGAGGTTAAATTAAAACCACAAAAACAAATAATACAAACACGAAATGTCCCATTACCCATGGTCCCATCATATTTATCATGCCAGATTGTTGTTTTTTTTTACCACGTCCCAATTCATTTAAACGTCAAATGGGGTATGCTTGAAATACCAGGAAGTCCGGCCACATGCAGTCACATTTGCTTCTGGTACAAAAAGAGTGTCAAAGTTCAACCTGCACGAGCAAAGGAGATCATCCCGTTGCCTAAGTACTTTGTGAGAGCAGCTAAAGGAACCTTAGCCTTGTGCTGATTGTAAAAAGTCATGTTATTTCTGTATATAACGACCAGGCCACCTGCTTAGTTAAGTTATGTAGTGATAAAACATTCATACGGGCTTTGAGAGACACTCACGTGGAGGGGAACTTGCGGGCTTGTTCTATTTGTAGCTTTGGCACAAAATATGTTTAATAATAGTGAGTAAATTGGAACTTAGTGTTTTACCTCCATTTAAAAACATTTTTTTTATGAAGCTATTTGACATCAAAACGACTCACTCAATGTTTTCTGCTTATTCTCTCCAGAATCTACGCTGGCTGAACACCAACAGATTCATTTGGACGGACGGCCTTCAGGTGCTGTTCGTGTTCCAGAGAGTCGGTAAGATGAACTTTACTTTCAAAGTCTACCGCTGTCGATAGAAGGCGAGTCATCGCTGTAGAAGGTTGAGGAGAAGAGAAGCTGCACGTCAGATGTGACGCGCTCACTTTACTGGTTCCCTTGACAACACGATTATGGGGAAAACAAACCTCGTTCGTCAGAGATAATCTCAACAATTCAAAAGCACCTTGAAAGTTATCAGCTGTTTTGTTGTTTTATCTTAGAAAACAACAACAAAACTTGAACCGGACGACTTTTCACAGACATCCAACCAAAAGCACATTCCACAGAGAGCCTGTTGCCCCCGTCACCACCCTGGGTGTGCTTTACATACGCGTGTAAGCTCATAAGTGCATAACAGGATTAGTGGTCTCCCTGTTGTTCTCCTCCCATTGCTTGTTATGTGTGAGGATGGACTGTGGGCACGTTTTATGTCTGCTACTTAAGACCCACGCAGACTCTGCTGAAGACACACTTCTGAGGACACTGTGAACTGTAAATACATAAATAAAATGAGTCATCACCATTGTGATGATGGATTTTGGATCCAGTGGGATGGACTCTTTAAATGGAGCCAAGTGGATTTTCTTGTATTCTTAAAGAAGAATATGAGTTTGCAGAAATGGGAGTAATGTGCAGTTAATCCTCCATTAAATTGGCTTATTAGAGATGGAAGAGAAATTCTATACTTCATTTGTTTAGGGGTTAGTCGTGATGCTGTCATTTAATTTACTGATTAGAACTTACGATATGAGTATATAAGCATCACCCTTGTATCCTTTAAGTAATACCGTATAAAGGCTTTATTTATTGTGTTGGGTGTGATGACTGAATAAAAACACTAATACTACTGTTTTCTACATATTTCTGATGAAACCCTTCCCCCCACAGCCTCTGTGCTGTACTACTACCTGTACAAGAGGACGTCAGAGTACCTGGGTGACCCCCGCCTCTACGAGGACTCGCCGTGGCTGCGGGAGCTGTTTGCTCGGGTCAGACAGTGACCCCACCGACAGAGGAAGGCAATGAAAGGGCTCCACGTGGACAGCAGAGACGTCCCACGTGCAGGGGGACAGTGTCCAGGAGCAGTATTCCAATGCATCTCAGACTGATTCCAAAGAAAATACCAATGGCACTCTGGGGACACTCGTTTAAAATAGGACATTTAATGTCAAATATGCATTATAAATACATTTGACGGGACACGTTGAACAGAACATTTCCTTTCCAGCGCAGGAAGGATTGTGCCAAAATCTGCTGAGACGTTTTAGCACTACGAGGTCTCTGCAGGTGAAAGCGGCGTGGGACGGTTTCTAATATTCTGTGATACCACTTGCCCTTTTACCTTTTCTCTTCCTCATGCGGTACATTTAAAAAAAAGAATATTGCAGTTGTTTTGTACACATTTGTGACTATTTGCGTTGCTTTGAGTTTGTCTGTAATGCTGAACATTGTTTGACTTGATTACAGTTACTAGAACTGGAAAATCTGACCGTGTTACATGCTTAAAAATACAATAAAAACGTGTTTTGTGTGTTTTGTATGAAATGTACTTCACGAGCTGTTCCCAAAGCAGGACGCCAGCGGAGTGAAGCGGAGCTTCTCCTTCAGCTCGGAGAACTCTTTGAGCAACGGCTCCTCCTGCAGGTCGAACTAAATGCCAAGATTTGAGAAAAGCTTTTCATTAGATGGGAGGGGGGGGGGGGGGTCTTACTGTGAAATATTAAATAAGTATTGGCCTTTCAGGTCTTAGTGACAAATAACAGCTAGATTTGTTGAATGATTTGTTAATCATTATTAATATTGTTAAATATGAATATATTATTAATGTTAATTACAATGATTTAAAACCGCAGACGAACTCACCCTTTTTGCATGTTTGTGGAACTGCTCCGCTTCCTCTCGTCTGCCCGACTGAAAACAAAAGGTCCATTCGGCGGTTAGTTCAGGTTCCTGTGACCGGCGTGGGAAAACCCAGTGGCAGACAGAGAAAAGGTGAACCTCATGTTTTTATTCTCGTGTCACTGACAAAGAGTGAAAAGTATACATAGAATTGAGAATTGAGCAAAGAACTTAAAGCTTACAATCTCAAACGTTTTCATGTTGAGGAACAGTGGTTCCCTCTGTTTTTGCAATGATAAATAAGTATATGTGAAATTCTGTTTATGTCAAAGTACTTGGCTGACAAACGTTAATAACTCCACCACGCTACAGGATCACAGCATAGAGCCCATGGAAGTATTATAAGGTGATAAAAGCGACAATAATATACAAGTGCACAGCTTTCTTTGATTTTTAGGGATTCTTGTCCCCACTCTGACGAGGCCGAGCCTTAACTGGGACACTGGGTGTGTTTTTCCAGGTCAGCACTCACCCTGAGGCAGACCAGAGACAGGTAAGCCCACACCTCTGCGTTCTGCCAGTTCCGGTGGTTGGCCTCAGTCAGAGCTTCCTCAGCAGCACACAGCTCCTCCAGCTACAAAACACACACACACACACACACAGGGCTCGCCTCCACACAAAGCAAAAGAAAACCAGCCCACAGCTGTGTACAGATGTACACAGAACACTTCAGTAACCTGAGCTCCGTTCACAGTAGAATGAGGGCAGTGTAACCTCAACGCCTCAAACGCCGACTAAATAAAAACCGCTCTGTGTGCTTTCAAATGCAGAATACAACCGTGTCTGCATGTGTGGGGATGGGATTTTACCCGGTAACAGGCGGTGCCCAGGCCCAGCCATGTGAGGCAGGACGGAGACTCCTCACAAGCCCGCAGGTACACGCCTTTGGCTTGCTCATACTGAAAGATAAAACAAAACAAAAAGGCACACTAAAAAGGGATTTATTTACACTGCAATTAGTGGCTTCACACCAGATGGTTTGCAGTGAAATGCAAGACATTAAATGGGGATTCTGGGATTTCTGCCCCGAGACGCGCTCCCTCCCTCGGTTGTTCACACGGGGGGGGGCGTTTCAGGGGGATCATCTGACCTTCTCCTGCTGGAGGTAGATGGATCCCAGGCGCAGGAGGACCAAGTCACAGTCTGATGGCGGCTGCGGGAAGTTCAGGCTCCACTCGTAGCTCCTCCGGGCGTCAGTGAAGGCCCCGAGCAGGAATTGGCAGTGACCGTTCAGCGCCCACGCGTCGCTGGTGAACAACGCCTCCCGGAGGCTGTTGGCGGCGCCGCGGTAGTCCGCTCGGAGCAGCTGCAGCCGGGCCAGGAGGAGAGGGTAGGAGACGCTGGGGCCGGCGTCGGACAGCAGCTCCAGGGACAGAGCGCGCTCCGCCATCTGACCACGGGAGGGACAGGGACGGCTGACTATCAAACTAATGTGAGCCTGCTAGGAGACACTGTTCAGTCTCAGTAGAGTCTACGGAGACCCAGCAGGGATCTGAGAACAGTGTTGGACGAAGAAGCTGTCGGCTTAAGTGTGTGGGAGAGACAAACATCTGGCTTCACTTAAACATAACAGATGAAGAGTTATCGATGGCGGTCGTTAATCCATTCGGCTCCAGAACTAAGACTCACAAAGCCACCGAGTGTTCTTTACCTGCAGAGCAGAGTTCTGCAGCAGGAACTGAGCCGCCTCGGTGTAAATGGTGGAGGAGGGTTTAGCTGGAGCTGATATGGAGCTGGCGCTCACGTTCACTGGAGGCTTTCCTTGCACCTCCGAGTCCTGGTCCTGGTCCTGGTCCTGGTCTCTGCACTGTGGGTCTGAGAGAGAATGACGCCAATGACTGCAGCCCAGACTGAAGGGATCATTTATACTATATTCATAGTAAATTCTACTCATAAAAAAATAAGTTGGATGTGATCATTAACAGATCTCAGTGTGTTTCATAATAACATCCTTTAGGACGAGAGTGGCCTCTTTTATGTTTAATAGTGTAAACAGACTTCTCAACACGTGAGTTCACCCAGATGAAGAGGCGTCGCACCCGTTATCCCGCTCACCTTCCTTATCGCTGGGAGACGGACATGCAGCTGTGTCTTTCTCCTCATCCTCCTCCTCCTCATTTGCCTCCTTAGTCCCTTTCTCCGCCTCCTCCTCCTCCTCATTTGCCTCCTTAGTCCCTTTCTCCGCCTCCTCCTCATTTGTCTCCTTCGTCTCTTTTTCCGCCTCCGACTCCTCCTCCACCTCCTTCCCGCTCTGTGTTTGCTTCTTTCCTTCGTTCGCCCTCAGCTGCCTTCTGGCCTCCAGGAAAGCGCTCTCTGCCAGGATGGATTCGCTCTGGATCTCGTGGTGCAAACCTGGGCAGCAGAGATAGAAACCTGAAATCCGGCTATGCAACTCCCAGAAAGCATCTGTCTCAGTCGATTATGGTCAGAGATCCAGACGGCTGATAATAATGTTTTTCAACCATAAACTGTAGAGAATGTTTTTAGACTCCTAAATTGAAAATGATCTTAAAAAGTGAGATTTTCCCACAGTGTTAAGGAATGTCAATACTGCCTTAAAATAGGAATCAAAGAAACGAGGGAACATCTTGTGATGAGTAAATTAAGATATTGTTGGTTTACATTCTCCCGGTGGAGGAGCCCCTCCAGTATGTGTTCTGTGGCTCACAGTGACCAGTGTGACCAGGACTCACCCAGCAGCGTCCAGGCCACCACGCTGGGCGGCTCTATGCTGGCGGCTCTCTCCAGGAAGGTCCGGGCCTCCTCGTGACCCTCAAACATCGCCGCCAAGACGCCGCACATCATCAGGCTGGAGAAACAAGGAGAAACACGGACACGCAGGTCTCGACTTGAGATCACTCGATATAACCGTGAGTCACCTCCCGAAGAAAAACGACGTCGAGCTCCAGATTCTACCCTTCCACGCAGTATCGGTTTGTGATGTCACGCAGTTAGTTATGGACAATAAGTGATGAGGTGGAGGTGAGTTGTGGCTCTGTTGCTATATTTGACCTAAATATATATTTTTCTCATTGATATCTTTCTAACCTGGGCCTGTGTGCCTGCTGGACGGACACGGCGTCATGGAAGCACTCTCTGGCCTTCATGTAGTCTCCGGTCAGCATGTAAAGTCCCCCCCACTCAAACTTGTGGGAGGCGTCAGTCGGCTCCCTCACCACCAACTGGAGGACAAACAAAAAACAAGAGTTCAGGCCTTTCAACATTATCTTATCCAGTCATCATCTGCAGAGAGATCCTGACCACGAAACAAACACACAAACACTAATAAGCTGCAGCGTTTGCTGAGAATCCGAACGTGAACATTAAGGAATTCATTTAGAATCTGCAAAGTTGTCCAGCAAGCTCTTTTCCTCATTTATTATGAGCGAGGAGGAAAAAAAGGAGGCGAGGAAGACTGCTACTGCTATTGTACCTCTTGGTAGTGCTCCACAGCCTTCTGATGATCTCCAATGAGCTGAGCCTCTCTGGCAAAATGTCTGAGCTGAGAAGAACTCAACTGGATCTCATCCGGTGAGTCATCAACAACGTCATGTGAGTAGATCTGGTGAGGGGGGGGGGGGGGAAGATACATTTAGATCTACAGTAGAAACACACACACTTTGTGTGTGTGCGTTACCTTGTTGTGAGCTACGTGCATCTCGTCCACCAGGTAGACATAGAGCTTGCTGACAAAGCGTCTGAGCTCCTGAGGGTCATCGATGGGCTGCGTCCGCTGCATTTTGTCACGTACGATCCTCACCACCGAATGCTACACACACACAGACACACACACACACACACACATACGTATGTTGTCAAATAGTCACAGAAGAGCCACCTCTACAATAAAAAAAAAAACAACCCCGCTGGGCCACAGCTCTGGACTCTTAGTTTTATCCATCGACTGAGGCGGCGTGTTCCGACCTTCATCTGCTCCTTGAAGGCGCAGTATCTCCCGGAGTCGTTGAGCGATCCCATCAGCTCAACGTACATCTGCTCCCGGCTGAGGTTTTCCGACGGCTCGCACCCGGCCGCCAACAATTCCCCGTACTGGTCCGAGACATGGGTCACCACGTTGCCCACCTGCCTGTGGAAGTCCAGCACGGCCTGCGGGAAGACGCACCCCGCGGGGAGAGATCAGCGAGAAGGGCAGACTCTCCGCTGGTGTGTGGTTCATTTTGTGTGTCTGTGCGTGCGTGTGTGTGTGTGTGCGTGTGTCTCACTCTTTCTGCTCTGCTGGGACCCGCTGGGTGTGGAGGTTTGGGAGGGATCAACGCCCTCACCCTGCAGGAAATACAAAGACATCTCAGCACAGCCTGGACTTTGGCGTAGAAACGGAGCCTGAAAATGAGGCAGTCACACTTGCTGAGCCCGGGAGGATTGATCCAACACATTACCTACTGGACAGCTCCTCTGCGGGGGTTTTGGATACAAGCGGTTTCTCCAAGGTTATCTCAATGATAATATAAGTTCTGGCCTCGGCATACATCTGCAACAAACAGGAATAAGAAGCTAACACCGTATATATTAGACTGTAACTATGACCACATTTAAAAGTAAACGATGGTGTAATACGGTACAGAGTTGTTGTTGTTGTTCCCTGAAAGCTTACATTTGCCTCCAAATTGAGGTGCAGCTCACTTTCGGCCCCCCCGTTGGCCCCCACGTCAGCTGCAGCAATTCTGCTCTGACTGCCAGGGTGCTGCTGGAATGGAAACAGGTGACATCAGCGTCGTAAAGTGTGGACTGCACCATGTTCAGCATCAATAAGGCAGCTAACAATGAATCTATAAGAGACGATCCTTTGTCTGAGATAGAGAATAAAAGTTATCCTGTTTGGCCCGAGGTTGAAAAGCTCTTCGAAACTTTTGTGGACTTATTTTACAGAACTCGCCAAGCTCCTGAAAATGCATGTGAACAAATGTAAAAGTGGAAAATCTCCTCCCACCATGTCAGCCTTCCCGACCTTTTTGGCCGGCTCTTTGGACTCCTTCGCTCCGCGCGCCCTCGCCTTGTGGGAGCCCGCGGCTGAGCCGGTACGACCTTTGACCTGGTTGGCTGCCAACTTGACGTGCTCCTTTAGCACACTGACACTCCGCTTGGCCTTGAAGTAAAAGATCGATAAGAAACAACTTATTTACGTCCTGGGCCCGCCGGGGCGGAGCTGGTATTGATCATTCCATCAGACTCGTTGGTTCCAGAAAGTGGATAAAAAAAAACTACGAGTTAATTAACAAAACTGAAAGTTGTACGTCTGATCCACCTTTTTCAGCAACTCAGCCTCGGAGAAGGTTTGGATGCTGTAGGCTCCTCGGATGCGGCGGACTCCAGGGAACAGAAGCCGCCCCATGTCCACAAACGCCACACCGTGGAAGGGGATCTCCAGGTTCCCCTCAGCTAGCTGCTCTCACACACACACGCACACGCACGCATGCAGGTGCACACACACAGTGAACTTGCTTGATCAGTCATTAACCATATCTTTAAATCTATACACGCACACACACAATACAGCTCAGAGAGAGACAGAGAGAGAGAGAGAACCCCTCCTTAGATTACAAAGCTGTCTCACCATCTTGGTTTCTGCTGCCTTTGTCAGCCTCATTATCTCCAGGGGCCACAGTCGGCTCTCTGTGATCTTCTGCCGCAGCCTGAACATCGATGGACAGATTTTAAGATTATTTTTTTCCAAACTGTTGTATTTCTGGCTCTGTAGTTCTATTCATACGGGTTCTCCTTATGCAACCAATCCACTCGCGAGCAATTCGAGAGCAGATGAAGAGAGCGTCTCTCTTCATCACTTCGGGACTTATTCTAGAGAACACTCTACGATCCTTAAAGGTGGTTATTCTAAATAAAGCCCAGGCACAGCCTTAAGAACCTGGTGACTGACTTTCCCTTTATAGAACAACCGTGTATAACGTATTAAATCATAATGTAACAAACGTGTGTAAGAGGCAGCATGGTGAAGTAGGAGGAAGTGTGTGTTGTGTGTGTGCAGCAGACCTGCTGGTTCCTCCCGCGTCCAGGAAGCAGGGCATCTCCGTGTCCCAGCTCACCCTGTTCTTTGTGATCTCGGTAGTTTTGCGAAACGCCTGGTCCTGAAGGAACAAGTCGACACTCGGTAACGGAGTCCGCTCCCACGCGGGAGTCAGAGGCGAGGGGCGAATTCTGTGTTCATGGGTAAATGTGTTGACTGAATGTGCCCTTCCCTCCCCATCCAGGCCATCCATACCTCGGCCCCCGTCAGCTCGCCGTCCTCCTCCTCCCCGGGCTGTACCTGGAGGAAGGCAGCGGGCAGGAAGTGGTTCGCCGGGACCAGCAGCGCCTGATGGGGCCTCTTCTTCTGTCGACCATTTGGCTCCCTCTGCCCGCCGGCCTTCAGCTGCCCCTCACAGAACAGCAGCACCTGATCCTTCTGCAGGTCGGAGGGATCGAACAGCCGCCGCGTTCAATTCGCTAGCATCTTAAGATTATGTTGTCAAACTAAATAACACACTCACCTGTGCAGTGAGCGGGACCTCCAGAGCAGCAGAGTATTTGCAGGGAGTGGAGCCTGACTCCAAGGACCACGACTCGGGGATGGAGAAGGCCGTCTCCACGGTTACCCTCAGCAGGTTGGAGGATGACAGCTCGGCCTCCGAGAGCAACGGATCCGTCACACTGACACGCACGCACAGGGTGGGCTGCTAGAGGGGGTCAGACCACGGGGAACAATCACGGTCTCGTAGCGGCATTATTTTTGTATCCATCCAAGTCAATCCACGAATAGATTAGAATGATTCTCGTCTGTCTTTTCCACCTTTTCCTAGTGCTAGTGATGATGATATGACGATGATATCCAGCCAAACTAACTGTCCTCTGGTGAGTTGATGATTTACCCGATTTCTCCACTTTAACAGGACTTTTCTGGCCAACTGCTGCTGTCTCTCTTTAATAGCTGTCTCCACATTCAGGCTACTCTGTGGCTGTAGAACATTAACTGATTAAGAAATCCAGAAAGAACCACTTCCAATTCATCAGCTCTTTGAGTGAACCAGTGATAAGGGTATGAGTTCATATCATGGATACAAATATTACAAAAAAGAATTCTGTGAAATGGGAAACGACCTGGAAACTTGGTAAAGAACACATGTGACGGTCTGTTTAGGGCTTATCCACTAAATAAACACCAGCAATATTAAAGGCATGGCTAAAGATCTACAGATAACTCTTGCCTCTGCCTCTTTCACCCCTCACATAGCACAAGATAATCTTTTAAAATCTTTTTTAATTTTAAGAATTGCACTTAAAAAAGGCAGTTCATTGCATGAATGGCTGCATTAGTGGCCCTATTATGGCGAGTCCACTAACACAAGTATCAACGGTTAAAATGGGACGGTAGGAGTTCGGATTGGAGTTCAAATGAGATATAGTAAACAAAAACAAAAGTACATAAAATTCAATGTTAGGACCACACGTATTATATGTAAACATCAGATTACTCTGCTACGAACCATTTCCCTTCAATCACACATGATGGTCTTCTATTAACACGCAAATGGAAATGTAAAGTAACAGGTCACGGTGTGCTTTACTGATAAGTGGGAGATATTATTGGGGAGTCATCAACAAACCGGGGTGGTGTTTTTGGCCGAGGAGGCGATCACTGGATTCACTGGGACTTTGACCGAGAAGCTGCACTGACCTAAACACAGAAGGGCAAATCATTCCAGCTATGAAAGTGCTGCTTTTAAAAAGGAATGCGCTGATCTGAGCTCAGCTGAAAGCAGACTCGTCTCCCGCAGGCACCTTGTAGCAGCGGCTGCAGGTCGACCACAGCTTGGCCCACCACCGACGTCCTCGCCACAGCTTTCTTCTCCTCGGGCAGGAACTCCCTCACCGTCACTGACCACAATCGAGACAGAGACGTGGAAAATGCCATCATCCGATGACAAAACCTGAATATTTTAGATGTTGACGGTCGTTTAAGACGTTTCTATTAGACAACAACCATGAATGAACATGGGGAGCAAGTACAAAGTTGCATGGCAGCAATAGAAAACATTTTACAAATGAAAATAACAATACATCAGACTAAATGTGCACATTGTCAGCTCAGTGTGGCTTTAAAGAGGGACGCTAGAAGAGCATTTTTTTAAACGAGACTTGACCAAAGTGGAGCCCAGATGTTTCCACATCTCCACAGGTCCGGTACCAGGACACAGCTTACGGATCAGGGGTTTGCTGAGGAGCTCGCTGAGCGCCTCCGCGTCACCACGGCAGAGGAGGCCGCAGGTGAAGTTATAGTCCACGCGCTGCGCCACCTGCTCCACCTCCTTCCTCTCCGACTCTCCCAGCACATTTCCGTCCACCTCCACCTGCACTGAACTCTGGAAGACGCCGGTCTTCTTCGCCTGCTGAAGAGAGAGGGAACACAACATGTGAACCATTAGAATACACTATAACGTTTGGGTTAACGTTACTTACGCATTCAAGCTAAGTTCGTTGGCTAACTAGTTAGCATGTGTGAAGTTAGTCTCTTTTACAACAGTAACTTACATTTAACGAGCTCGGCAGGTAATTTCCACGCACGACAGTTACTTCGATAGTTGTATAGTTTGTTTCTTCGATACTCTCTGCAGTGTCCATTATGTTCAATGTCAGACTCGTGTCAGAACTGTTTTATTAAACTTAGCGTTGGATACCGGGAGTCCCGTTTCCACGGCAACAGCGCTACACGCTGTGGTGCGTTCAAGTGGAATCGGATATTTACCGAGAGACCAGCAACAACCGTCCAACACAAAAAGTAAATAAAATAAAACATAGACGATGAGACATACTTCACAAACGTATGATCAGACCTCCGTGTATGAAATATATTATGTAATACACTATTTTTATTGTTGTCATTGCAAAATGTTTGTTTATCTTCAAGAATTGTTTATGTTTCATCAAAGAATTTCCTGCTTTATTCACCTCATACACAGCAATATTTCTCCTCCCACAGTATTCAGGAGACGTATACTGTATATTGTAACTCTAACAATGCCAAAGAGGCAGCAGAGGGCACTGCTCTCCATGCTAACATTGCTAGTAGTGGTGCAACACCTACCAGTGGGCCTGTTGCGCAAAGATTTTAAATATTGTGTCCGATTTCCTAATTGGTTTTAGTGATCCTCGAGGTATTAAAGGCCCTGCGTGGCAACCTCTGTCCTTATCATTTTATGTAGACATATTATATTATTAATTTCTTTATAACTTTCACATGTATTATGTACATTCAAAATTTCCCTCTGAATAGTTGTGGAATAGAAGTATAAGACTGGAAAAAAATAGTGATACTCGAAATAAGTTAAAGTAGCTCATAGTTATAACCCAGTACTTTGTACATGTTCCTTATCACCGCTGGTGGTGTAACCCATTGAGACCAACAGGCCTCCGACACACCAGGGGGCGCTCCTTTCCCTCCATCTACCACTTCCGGTCTACGCTCCACGCTCAAACGGCTGCGCTAACTACTTCCGGAAGTTTTTATTATCAATGATTTTGTCACTTGTGCGAGATTAAAACACTTCTCTGGTGTTTGTTTTTTGTTGTTGTCCAAAAATGTCGTATAACTACGTGGTAACAGCCCAGAAGCCGACGGCGGTGAACGCCTGCGTCACAGGTAAAAAAAAAAAACCAAAGCGCTGTTTGTTGTGACCGTTTTGCCACCTGCGTGCTAGCCGAGCTCCCGCGCTGCCACCGAAATGCTCTAGAAAAGGGGCCTGTGGTAGCCGCTAACTGTTGTTATGCTAACCCAAACGTTTCGTTGTTGGATTAGCAACAACATGTACGCACAAAGTCACGACGCACACCTGTTTTTAAGTCTTTAATTTATGCAACGCCCGTTCCAACGCTCACCCGACCTGGTCGCCACCGCGCTCTGGTTCTTCTTCTCAGGCTGCAGACGTTAGCTGTTGTCGTGTTGGCTACTTAACAAATTAATCCGAACTCTCTGTTTTGCGTGTTGTTGTTCATTCAAATCACATCTCTCCACTTGCACCTGAAGCGAAATTAAATCATGCCACAGTCACGCATGAGACATTAATCTTGGATTTTAACTTCTGCATTTGACTTTAACGTGAATGTCCACCTTCCTGTTTACTTATACTTATATAAATTTATAATAGTAACATAATTCTAATGAGGCTATTATTGTATGTATTATTGCAAACATGATGTAACGTTAGATTTGATTCATATTTGCTGAGTGCCTGTGTGTGTGTGTGTGTATATATATATATATATATGACGCTACATACATGCATTATTTGTAGGTGTACATAAGTACCTTGGTTTTCAAAGGTCGTAGGACTGTTGCAGTAAATGACATGTAATGTAATGTAAAGTACAGAATAGAATAGTAACTTGATATATTTTCTCATATTCTCACATCTCAGCATGGAAATGCTTCACTGCTAGCTTTCACTTTATTTTACAATATAGAGATGAGGATTTAAATATGGGTAAAGATGGACAATATGCAGATCTAAAGTCTGCAGCCGTTTACTTATTTGATTGATTGGTTTAATAATTTCTTTAGCTGTAGAGTCAACAAGATGTTGAATGAGATATAAATGCCAATCATTCATCAAAGCCTAACTCAGATTTTATTTTCTCTTGTCTTACTATTACATTCTTTTTTACGTTTTAAAAAGCAAACAAATGTTTGTTTTAACTTAATGAATCAATATTAATTAATCAACATGTAACAGATTAATAAACTAGTAGTTGCAGTGTATATTTTTTTGCCTTCCTCTGTTTTACATTGTTATAGGTTTGAGTATATTATAGTAATTAGAATTCTTTTGTATTATTGTAACATTTCTTTAGTGAAATTCAAAGCAAAACCGAAGTAAAACTCCATAATGAAAATAATCTTATTGCTGGTGTAAATGTTTGGGTTGACCTGGATGTATGATCTTTTAGGACCTTTTAAAACTTTAAAAAAGTTTCTTGTAAATTTTCAATTCAGCCTGAAATCCAAATAAAACCAAAATGAAATATCTTTTAGTAGCAACTATTAGGGCTGTCATCCAATATTCTATATTCTAATAGTCGTTAAAAACAGCTATTCGAAAAAAAAAGAAGAAAAACAACAGCGGCAGGGCGCGACCGTCTGCTTTGCTATTGTACTGCTGTGTTGACTTTATATGAATGAAATAGACTAGACAGGCTACCACAGCTTCATGCACTGGTTTGATTATTTGCAGTTTCATGCCAAAGAAAAGTTCCATGTTTACACAGCACAGCTCGCAGCATTCAATGCCGGTACTATACTCTGTTTGTTTCAATCACTGAATGAAACCTGCCAAATTTGGGACAAGAATTTCAACCTCCAAGGTCTGCGGTCTTGGCCATTAGTTCATTTACTTATGTGTAGGTAATATGTTGTTAAATATTTCTAAACTTAATAGAAATTAACTTTACAGTTAGTTATGTCGTTGTATTAATTTGTCCTGTTATCTACAGCCCTAATGCACAACCTATGGAACTCCTCAACCAGGAAAGACGCTGCAGAATCAGCTGCGGTTTGTGCATGCGCGCTTGACGTATGTGATATTTGAATATATGTGTTTTTTTTAAAGCAAATATTCAAACGTCATTCTTGAATCATTTTGAAAGTCCTAGCACCTATAATCTCTGCGATCAATAAACATTTTTTCTCTGGGGTTTGTTTGATGTCGTGGATATTGACGCTGCTCCACCGTTGGTATTTATCCACCTCTTTGCCGTAACACGAGCTAAACGCTGCTGTGTCTCCAGGTCACTTCACCTCCGCTGACGACCTCAACCTGCTCATAGCGAAGAACACCCGGCTGGAGATCTATGTGGTGACGGCGGAGGGCCTAAGGCCCGTTAAGGAGGTCGGCATGTACGGGAAGATTGCTGTCATGGAGCTCTTCAGGCCGAAGGTGGGTGGTGTTTGTTTAAAATATTAAATAAGTCATGTTGTTATTGCTGCTTGTTTTATCTAGAGTATAGTATTTTTGCCTTCCTTTTTTACTCTACACTATACTTGTTTTTATTAGATTCTCTTATACTTGGCTGTGCCACGTAGTACGTGGTTCCATTAATCCATAGGAGTTTGCAAAGGAAGTCTTTGCCTCTGTGCTCAGGACCAAGGAGTCCCTGCAGAATAGCTTTTATTGACTCTGTAGTGGATTCACAGGCCGGTCGAGGCCGCTGCAGTTTAATTAGGATCCTGCCTCTGCATGTTTAACGACTCCGGCGTCCCATTCTGTTGTTGTTCAGGGCGAGAGCAAAGACCTGCTGTTCATTCTCACATCCAAGTACAACGCCTGCATCCTTGAATACAAACAGACCGGGGAGAGCATCGACATCATCACTCGCGCCCACGGAAACGTCCAGGTGGGTCAGGAGCTTCTGGAGGGTTCACCGGGTTCTCGCATCTTCTCAATAAGCTGCTGTTCTGTGACTAGAGACTCTCTGTGTGCATCTTTTTTTCACAAATCGGATTCCTCTTTGGCAGGATCGTATCGGGCGCCCGTCAGAAACTGGTATTATCGGCATCGTGGACCCAGAATGCCGCATGATTGGACTGCGGCTGTACGACGGGTTGTTCAAGGTGATCCCACTGGACCGGGACAACCGCGAGCTCAAGGCCTTCAACATCCGACTGGAGGAGCTGCAGGTCATCGACGTGCATTTCCTGTACGGCTGCCAGGCCCCGACGGTCTGCTTCATCTACCAGGTACTGGAGGACCAACTGTGTGTGTGTGTGTGTTTGACGTGTGCATCTTCATGTGTTCACTATTGGTTGAAGGAAAATAGTTCCTTCGTGGAAATATGACCCTGTGGCGGTTTTCTATAAACAACCAAGTGTTCTGTATACATTCAGTGCGTCGCAGGGTGGATCCTGGAGGTCTGTCCATCCTGTCAAGTCCTTTTTCCCCACTTTTCTTTTGATTTATTAACTCAGTAAACATTATAAATATCACTTAATGGTCTGTCACCTGCACAAATGGAAAAACCAAAGGTTGAACCTTTCAAAGAAAGACATCTACTGTGTGCTAGTGGAGGTCCTGAACTTCATCCCACTCTGCCCTCCAGGGAAGACATCTTCTGATCGACATCTTGTGTTTTGTCCCCTAGGACCCCCAGGGACGCCATGTGAAGACCTATGAAGTTTCCTTGAGGGAGAAGGAGTTCAACAAGGGCCCCTGGAAACAGGAGAACGTGGAGGCCGAGGCCTCCATGGTCATCCCAGGTAATCCCAGTGTTCCTACTGCGTTTACATGACTGAGGTTGATTCATCAATTGGTAAATAAACCAAACATGCAGCACTTCTAATGAGTACTATCTGGATTTCATTAATATTCAGAATAAAGACCTGATGCGAACTAGACCAGCCTATTAGTCAGAAAGGAAAACAAGAAGGCTTCTAATGCATCCTGGAAAAATTAACAAAAAGAAAACATAAATGTCCAGGAAATTATTTTGTGAGAAGGAACTACTTCTCCGTCTGTTGCATTGCCATCTGTGAGGGTTTGGTGATGTACAGGATCATATTGCACACATCAAAATATGAATTATTGTCACATGGAATCATGTTGGTTGATTGGTTTGAGTTGGTGTACAAAGCACGTATTATTGAGTGGTTCATTATTCATATGATGAAATGGAAAATGGCTTCTGAATTCTCTGTGAAACCTCTGTATTTTGAATGAATTGATGATGAAAGTCTCTGTGCCTGTATTTCAGTGCCGGAGCCATTTGGTGGCGCTATCATCATAGGCCAGGAGTCCATCACCTACCACAACGGAGATAAATACTTGGCCATTGCACCACCGACCATCAAGGTAAAGCCGTCACGTGGTGGGATCGATGCTGTTGTTTCTCTCATCTGTCTCATTTAAGAAGAAGAGAATATTTCTTTGTAACTCTTCAGGAGCAGTTTAATATTTCAGTGTACTACTACAATGTAGAATTGGTAGTAGTTTATCGTGTATTAATGATGTTTTCCGTGAGGAATGTTTTTTTAATAGTTAATAGTTACATCATGTGAACAGAGGATGAAATCCACAGTTTAATAAAGTGTTACTGCGATTGGAGGATATTAAGTTAAAATATGACGACGCAGTCCGGCCTCATTAAAAATGAGTATCGGCTGAAAGTACGATTCAGAACGCAGGCCGCTAAAAGCAGTCATCGGAATCCGCATTAAGTGAATGGATAAATAATATTTAGCCACATTTAGGGGACCCCGAGGTTAACACCGTGGAGTTTGTTTGTTATGAATCTGGTGATTGATAACAGAGGTGCACGTCTGTAGCTGCTGTGATAATGACTTTGGCTCCTCGGCGTCGCTGCTTTTAGTGTTTATCTCGTGGAGATTAAGTTGCGCTCTGCAGTCTGCTCACATTTTAACAAACGCTGGAGGCCCAGAGGAGCAGCTCGGAGGCAGCCTGCCTCCATAATTAGGGAGCGCTCTTTCTGCTGCCGAGGTCTTACACGTTTTTGGAAAAGAACATTTCGAGTTGTGCGGATGCAGTAGCTTTTAATCCCTCCGCTTTGTCTTTAGTGATGAAATAGTCGCGATTGTCTGCCGTTTTGATGATTAGTTAGATGCCGACTGAAGGTTGATGTTTTAAAGGACGACATTAAAGCAATGGATCAGAATGGTGCTTCATTAATTGTCTTCAGGTAAGCAGATATGTGGCAGGGACGTGCTGATCTTACATTTATGTTTAGCCGAACTCTAACAATCACCAGCTAAAGGAAATCCACATGGAAATATTGATTATTATGAACACAAAGCGCGAGTCGGAAAACTAGACAACTTCAAGTAAACATCCGTGTTGTGTTTTGGCAGGTGTTGTTTTGTAGTCATGGGTGTCAATACCTGGTTTTCCCTCACAATATAAATAAAATAATCGTGATTGTAACAGTCTGTAGCAACACACAGAGATCTTTGAAGTACATTCACAGCTAAACGATTAGTGAAGTAATTGCTCTGATCAAAGTGACGCCTCCTGCAGAGCAGCAGGCTGCACGTCTTACACACCTGTGTGTGTGTGTGTGTGTGTGTGTGTGTGTGTGTGTGTGTGTGTGTGTGTGTGTGTGTGTGTGTGTGTGTGTGTGTGTGTGTGTGTGTGTGTGTGTGTGTGTGTGTGTGTGTGTGTGTGTGTGTGTGTCAGAGCGATATCTCACTCCGTAACCTCTAAAGCGCCGTTAACTACGCACCTCCTTCATGCTCTTGGTTTTTACTCATTTAGAGCCTGGTTCCGGCGGGGGAACTAAACACGAGTGCAGATGTAAACGCTTGCGAGCTCACGTCTGCTTCCATCTGATTGGTTTTGTCAGCGGCGTGCTCGCCGTACCGACTCTGCTGTCTCACAGAAGCCACTTTAGGGGAGAGTGACTTTGTGCATCTGTTTTTGTGCAATTTGACGTGTGATGTGGCCTCGTGTGTTGAGCCGAGGAAACACGCGGCGGCGGCTACAGCTCTGATAAATATCAGCGGTTCTGGCAGCTAATTAATACGCTGTCACTCAGGCGCACAGAAGCAGAAATAAACAAATGTTCTGCTGCACGTGAGGTTGTGGTGGACTGGCGTGTGTGACTGGCGTCCGCGGAGAAATAACCCTGGAAAAGTCGTGCTCGGTTCTTTTGGACCAAGTGCAGGATTTCCTCTTGGTGGAATATGTGGGTTTTGTAGATATTTCTCTGATGAATCCATCTGCTGGTAAGGGATCTGTTCGTGTGCATATGACCAAGTCCGTAAATCTGTAAATCCAGATGGAATAATGGGCCCAAAGCTGATGGAACAGCTGTGCTAGCGTCCGCCTCGGCCCGCTTTGTCTGCTCATTTGAAAAGTGTGTGACAGCGATCTCAAAGTAAAGCGCTTTTTTTAAGTTCCTGTCTCCACCTGGTTCGGTACTGATGATTATACGTAGAATTAGTAGTTCTGCAGCGCTGGACGGATGGAATTAGATTGCTGGATGACGCCCAAATCGCCCGAAACGAGTGCTTCCTGTGCGTCTGTCCGGCTTCAGGAACAGAACCAGAACTACGAGTGCGCCTTCCAACACCCTCCAGCCGCTGTTTAGCACGCCAGGAAAAGATTTAGTACGCTCCAGTATGTCGGATGCAGTTTGCCAGAATATACCAGGATGCTCAGTATTTGAGCCAGCGTCCTTTTCCGCTTCGTTCTGACCCACAATCCTTTGCACAGCACATTCACGAGCAGCAGCGTTAAATGTCCAGGTGCTCTCTCATGAGGACGTGTCCCAGTTGAACGTGTGCTGCCTCTTGGTCAATAACACGTTAATACAACGAGACATAACTACTTGTATAGGTCATTTCTTTTACGTTTAAACATATCCAACAACATATTACCTACACAAAAATAGGTAAATGAACTAATGGCCCAGATCGCAGACCTTTCTGTTTCTCTAGTCTCTTTTATTCATGCGATATAAAGTCAGTACAGTAGCGTGCCACCCGTTCCCTCTACAGTCGAATATATATATTTGAATGTAGAATATTCGTTGACAGCCCCAGTGTGTAGTAAATAAAAAAAGAACGCTGTTGGTTATGCAGCTTAAGTATAATGAACCCAACGACGGGTTTGAAGGCGCACTTAAAGCTAACTACCTGCCATTCAGCCGGGAGAGCGGGGCTGGAAGAGAGGTTCGGAGAAATAGAAGCTGCTCCACGCTTTGACAGAAGACGTAAACAATACGGCGGGCAGGAGGGAAATGAGTTTTATAAATGTCCGATCGAGTGAGAAATTGATTCTGCGTTTACTGTAGCGAGGCTGAGAACGAGGGCGTCCTTCAGGTTTCCTCCTTTTCGTCAGTAAAGTCTTTTAACGCCACTCTGTTGCTTTGCAGTTACTTGTTCTCAAGCAGTTTCTCTTGATTTTGGGGGGGGTGTGAAGAATGATCATTATTGACATTGGCCCAAGATGATCTGCCTTCACTTCTCCGACTTGTTCAATAATGGAGGTAGCGGCGTCTCTACCTCCTCCGCTGTGGCCGTCCAGTCACTAGACTCAGTTTCTTTTCTTTTTTTTTTGGTTTCGTTCTTGCAGCAAAGCACCATCGTCTGTCACAACCGGGTGGACCCCAACGGCTCTCGCTACCTGCTGGGCGACATGGAGGGACGCCTGTTCATGCTGCTGCTGGAGAAGGAGGAGCTGATGGACGGCACGGTGGCGCTCAAAGACCTGCACGTGGAGCTGCTGGGGGAGGTCTGAGCTTCACAGACACGTCGACACGTGTGCTCCGCGCTTTTCGTTTCTAGCTCATTTGAATAATTTCACTCCCTGTTTTCCCTCCTGCTGCCTTTTCCCTTCACGCCCCTTTGTTCCGAATGTTTTTAATGGTTCGCGGCCCACTTTATCCCGAGGACGTGTGTGGCTCAGCACATTAGTGGCATGTATACCGCTCAATAATACCTTAAAGGGTTCACACTTTTTTTCTCCATTTTAGGAACCCCAAACAAAACACTGCGTTAAAACCCATTAACTGCTTTAATTAACTCTTAGTGTGTGTGTGTCAGTGTAGTTGAACACAGCCAGAAGAAATGTCTGGTCCTCGCTCCTTGAAACAACATCAAAAGGCAGGTTTTTGGGAGTGAAGCTGCTCGAATAAGACAAAGAAAAACCGTGAAAATGAATCACTAACTAATCACGTTTCTTGAAATGGGCAGAAAAGATTTCCGTCCGAAATCGTTTCCGAAGAAATCAAAGGAATTGTCTTGAGGGACTTTTAGTTGATCTGTGCGTTTCAGTTTTTTTTTTTTTTTAGTTTAAACCTTTTTTGGTGTAAACTTCAATACGGTATTTTTTTCCTGAAACTTCAACCGAGACACCCGGTTTGAATCACTTCTAAAGTCAAGATATTACATTACTTCCCTCACTAGGCTCAGTCGCCATTGTTTTACCCCCTTTGGGGACAGTTAGACTTTACAGATTCAAAATTCTTTAAATGAGGTAAAATGCAGCAATTTGGCTCAGAATTTCCTCTTTTCTATCCAAACGAGCCTCACAGCCTCAAAAAGGGTCCCAGAGATCAGCTCCAGTAGCCACACGCACTTATCTCCCTTTTTCCTTTTCATTATATAAGTGAAGACTAATTATTTCCCTCCCTTTCCTTCTCTGCTAATTGCCCTGGGGAGGCTCTGATGGAAGTGGCTCTCTGGGTGAGCTTTCGAGTCACAGACCGACTCGCGGATAACAAGAAGATAATTAGCACTCAGCGGCCAAGTGCCTTTCATGAATAGGACCTGGAGACGGCGTCATTCTGTCTTATTTTATTTTCAACGGCTTAAGAAATAAAAACAAAACAAAAGTGCAAAGTTTTGGCTCAGAGTTGCTACTTGTTGCCTCATGGCTTCAGACTCTGTCGCTACAACAAATAAAACACACAACTGTGAGCTGAATGTGTCTCCTGTGACTGTAGTGTGTGTGTGTGTGTGTGTCTCCCCATTGACAGACGTCCATCGCCGAGTGTTTGACCTACTTGGATAACGGCGTGGTGTTCGTGGGCTCCAGACTGGGAGACTCCCAGCTGGTGAAGGTGAGCAGCACGTCAAGTCCCTTCAGAACCTTCAAAAACTCTCTTCAGAGATCCGGCTCTGGATCATCTCTCTGAAGTCGGCATTCATCTCCTCTGAGCTAATTGTTGGTTTCCCCCTCCAGCTCAACGTGGACAGCAACGACCTGGGGTCCTACGTGGGGGTGATGGAGACCTTCACCAACCTGGGGCCCATCGTGGACATGTGTGTGGTGGACCTGGAGAGGCAGGGACAGGGACAGGTAAAAACCAATCCTCTCAGACATGAGACGTTTTACATTACGGCTGCGTATGGAAAGCAGGTGACTCATGAATAAAATGAATGGATTCTTTGACCAAAGAAAGAAACCCGTGTGTCTCCACTTTGAGCGCCTTGCTTTTCCTCCACGCTGTCCTCGGGTGACCTCTTCTTAGACGCCGCTCCGCTACGGCAACGGGGAGAGAAGTGGGGAGATGCAGGGAATGCAGAATGCGTCCTATTTGCATGTAGACACGGTTCATTCTGTTCCACCTGACTGTTAAGAGGCCTCTCTGGCACATAGGCATAAATTGGCTGTATTGTTCCGTTGGGGTGTTATTTCCTCTAATAGTACTTACCCCATTTAAAACGGACAGTGACGGTTTCCTCTCAGGCCTTCGTCTCAGCACGTATCCTCGTCGTCCTCGGGCTTCTGTTCCCTAAGCCGTGTTTACCTTCAACCGGCTGGCGTGCAGAGCACAATGCGATGTACGCCATGCTGAGACGTCAGCTTTCTAAAGGAACGGTTTTCTATCTCTGCCCTCTAATAGCATGCAATCTATTTTCACGAAACCGGCGCTGGCTCAGCATTAAACACATTTTTGATGGTTTTTCTCAGAGGGAGGGGGAGGGGGAGGGAGAGAGGGATCGTTGGCTGGGTTTGAAGACGGGCCTTGGGGGTTTTCAACCAGAGAGCACGGAGCGGCTCTCTGGGCTCAGACCAGCGCACAATCAGGCGCACGGCTCAGCTCAGCCCGCCCACAAAGTCCAATAATTGTCCCGATTCGCCATTTGCAGTAAATGCCCCCCGGGGTTCTGCCTCGGTGGATTGGTGCGGGCCGTTTTTAGACTAAAATGTAACATTACGTTTTATTATTTATCCACTCGTGCACCAGCGAATGTGTATCACTGGGGTTTTTAATTAAAATAACTCATTGCGTGTCTGTCTGCCTGCAGCTGGTCACGTGCTCCGGGGCGTTCAAGGAGGGCTCCCTCCGAATCATCCGCAACGGCATCGGGATTCACGAGCACGCCAGCATCGACCTGCCGGGAATCAAAGGTTTGTGGGCCCTTCACTCCCCTCAAGCCCTCGTCTTCATCTGCCCCCCACCCCCCAACCCACGCACCCACCCACGCACACACATCTGTTCGCCAGGTGCTTTAAAGATGCTTTGCACACGTAGCAGAATCCCACGTCAGGTTTAACGCCTCTTAATCCCTGAAAAACGGAGGTTCCTCCCCTGAGAGGCTGTTCTGACGCATAAATGAGGAGAGGTCTGTTGTTAGGCTTCAGCTGCTTATTGACTCCCCCCCCCCCCCTTCTCTGCCCCTTGATGAGAGACAATTATTCACCAGCTAATCAATGGCTCTCTGATTGACATTTGTAACTCGTACGTCTCCCTGTCAACATTTGACTAATGGAGGAACTAAAGATCGACTTGCTAGATATTCCATTTTCTCCTCCTCTGCGGAAAGTAACTTTTGCTTTCTGCCTCCTCCTCCCCTCCCTACCTCCCTCCCTCCCTGCCTCTTTCCCTTCCTCCCCCCTTTCTGTCAAATCCCTTGTAGGTTTGTGGCCTCTGCGCTCTGAGGCCGGCAGGGAGACAGACGACATGCTGGTGCTGTCCTTCGTGGGTCAAACACGGTGAGTGTTGGCAGCGTACCAGGGGGGGGGGGGGGGGGGGGGGTGGGGGTGTGTGTGTGTGTGTGTGTGTGTGTGTGTGTGTGTGTGTGTGTGTGTGTGGTCGATCCCGAGTGCCTTTATCTCATCTCTAGTGTGCGTATGCCCCCCCTCCTCCTCTCCCTCCCCCCCAGAGTGTTGATGCTGAGTGGCGAGGAAGTGGAGGAGACGGAGCTTCCCGGCTTCGTGGACAACCAGCAGACGTTTTACTGCGGCAACGTGGCTCACCAGCAACTCATTCAAGTAGGGAAACGCACAGACACACACACACACACATCCATGCTGCCGGGGCCACAGCGTGAACACTGACGCTCACACAGTGTTTGGAATTAGCCGAGTCTCCGCACTTGTTAAGTCCCAGTTCAAAGCCGAAATATCATCTAAGTTAACAAATTCTGAATTAATTATAGAAATAACTTATTCAACTGTGGCCCGCTCTCCATTTAATCAGATGTGCTTTGCCCGAGCTGAATCATACATGATTTGCGAGCACCAAGGCTGCAAAAAGGACTTCATGTATTTTACACTTGGTTGAGATGAATATTGCACTCAATTTAAATTCAGGTTTTCACCGGCCTTATTTCGCAATGAGGATGAAACCTGCTGGGAATTCTTCCGAATGTTAGACCCTCGACCCTGAAGTCCGGGTTGTTATGACAACACCGCAGGGCTATTTTTACTAGCTTCTCCTGCCTCTCAGACTGTGTGTGTTTGCACTGCACACAGTTTTGCATTTGGCTTAGTGTTGTTGTCTCTTAGCTTCGCGTAGACGCACGTCTTGGACCTTCGGTCGTCTTAAATGGAAAAGGCTCCTCGGTCCTCCTAATTATTTCCGCACCGCATAACTAAAGGCGGAGCTCCGACTACCCGCCCGGATATCGGACCCAAGCGTTGCTCTTTGGTGTTCAGTGAGCCTGCCAAAACGCAGGGTAACGTGTTAGCTGTTAGCATGTTAGCACAATGTTTAGACCCTCGAGCTGCACCCAGGGCCTCCTTCGGGCAGGGACCTCTCCTCGATGTTTACTCGCGTGCTTCCTTTTTCCGATGTGAAGCGAGAATTCAAACTTTGTGAGGCGCGATATGCACCACACGGCCGACGCAGGAACCGAACAAAGTGATCCTCGGAGCCGCTTGCTCGCTTTCCCATCTCATAACGCATCCATATTATTTGATCCGCACATCCATTTAAAGCTTCACTTCTGTTTCCACCTGCTGCAGTCGCTCTTTTATTATTGCTTCTTCAACACTGCTCGGCTCTTATTATTCATATTTTAATATTACATTGTATTTCTCTTTAACTCCAGGGTCGGATTTCTCTTTTAATTTATTTTTGCCAGGAGTTCTATCGGGATCATGCAATACAAACCGTATAAATATTACTTAGAACAAAAAATGATGTTTGAATGTTTCATAAAACGTATTTAAGGGATCATACTGGACATTAATCCTTCGTTTCCCATTGAGCTTTTTTTTCCCTTGGTGTATTTTCCATAACTACATTTGGATTATTCAATTTTAAAAATAAATATTGATTTCTGGTGAGCAGAATGTCTGAACTAACCATCTGATGGTGCAGTTCATCTGATTCAAACCAGTCGAGGGAAATGCGCTGACTGACTGGGAACCCGACTACATTGATGCCTTTCATTTTTATTCTCAGCCACATTCTCCACTCTTAAACATTTGGAGTGGAAGAGTGAAATGATACTTTTGATTTATTGCAGGACTCAAAAACCTGCGACAGGCATCACATGATAAAATGATTACATGCAAGAAGTTATTGTCGGTCTCGTCACATTTCTATTTACAAAGATACAACCCACACTCTCTATTTTTTCCCCTTTATTTACCATCACATTCTTGTCTTTAATGAGATCTTTTCAGTTCATACATTGTTGTTATACAGTGTGCATGTTGAAGGACATAAAGCATTGATTTCTAACCAGGCACAGAACCACATACAAACATATGCCCTATTTGCCCTGAAGCGGCGTCACGCTCTTAGCACGCCGTCCCTCCACGTCACTCCCCGGAAACGCTGTTACCTGATGGGTATTCTCTGTTTCCCTGCAGATCACGTCGGGCTCGGTGCGCCTGGTGCTCCAGGAGAGCAAGGCGCTGGTGAGCCAGTGGAAGGAGCCGCAGGGCAGGAACATCAGCGTGGCCGCCTGCAACCACACCCAGGTGGTTCTGGCCGTGGGACGAGCCCTCTACTACCTGCAGATCCTGGCGGGAGAGCTGAAGCAGATTGGGTAGGAGGAGGAGGGGGGCGGAGCCACCTTTCGGGTGTTTATCTCTTTCTCTCTTGGTATTACTAAAAGAGATCAACCAAAGGGACCGTGCTCAGAGGAGGATGTGCACATCTTGAGCTTTCCAGCTCACTCTGGATCGGTGTAGATTGATAAGAAGCACTAAAGGTGTGTCTCCTCGTATGAATTCGCCGCACAGACACGAGCTGATTTTTATCGATCGTCTTATCTAACCAAAAGGGAAAAAAGCCCCCCCACCCCTTCATCCATGTATTGTTTTCCCAATAGTTCTTTGCCTCTTACTTCTTCTGGTATTATTTTACATTTGTCTCCTGATCAGTGGAGGGATTTACATCATCTATTTCACATGTGTCAAACTCGCGGCTCACCACAGCCTTGATGTTGTGTGACCAACATCAAGGCTGCTGTGAGGCACAGGAAAATCTGTAAAAAGCAGATATTTATAGCCGGATTGGATGCTCTTCTTAAGTGCAGCTGGTGACAGGAAGTGTCAGTGCTCCACTCGCTCTGCATTGATGAGAAACCTGGTCGCAATACAACACGGGAGCTTTTCCTCACAGCTTCGCCTCTTTCCATCAACTAAAAACCCCATTTCAATTCCAATGTCGCCATCGTTTGCCACGTTGCCCACAGTGGCCTCGTGCAGCCCGGGATACTAAGCAGTGGCTTTATGAGCAACTGGACAGACGAGGCTGGACGGCAGGAAATGGACTGAAATGCATCCGTCCCCGTTTTCCAGCGTAGCGGACAGAGTGCCGTCTGCCTCCCTCATTGATCCTCCATCTCAAGTTTGTGAAAGTTATCATCAGGGCTCCCAGATAGCAGCCGCCCGACTGCGTTGATGAATCCATGGCGCTCCCTGTGGTCCTGAAGTAGAAGATGGATGCCTTTTTTTTTTCTCTCTGGAATATTCTCTGAATTATATAGCCAGCAGATAAGAAAATGACTCTGCTGCTCTCTTGATTGATTCCCTCGGTAAAACCAATAGAAAGTCAATGAAATATCACACGAGGAAAAAAAACAAAACCCATTTTAATATTCATGATGTATTCATACCATTTTGTTCCAACATTCTCACGTCCTCTCCATCTTCTTTCAGCACCACGGAGATGGAGCACGAGGTGGCCTGCCTGGACATCACTCCCCTGGGGGAGGCGGGCGGCGAGTCCCCCCTCTGCGCCGTGGGACTGTGGACCGACATCTCGGCCCGCGTGCTCAAGCTGCCTTGCTTCACCGCCCTGCACAAGGAGATGCTGGGCGGAGGTGAGGGTGGGAGGGAACAGTAGCAGAAGAAGGGAAAAGCCGTCCCTGATGAGTGGCTGCAGATAACGTCCGAGTACAATGTCTCAAAGGGACGAAGCGGGTTCACAAATGTCCTCTGCTCCGGGAGAGCGGGAGAACACAATCGCCTTCACACATAAAGGGAGAAATATCTTGTTGAAGGGCAAGATGTTTTAGTCATCACGTGTCTGTTATCTCTCCCAACGCAGACCCGGAAGAGGTGTTTTTAATTTATTTATCTACAGTTTAAACACTCAGCCTTGACAATGCAGGGGTGTGAAGTCTTTAAATCTGAGACAATAATTGCCTATTTGGACAAAAATAACCCGACAGTTAAAAAAGAAACGGTCATTTACCATGCTGCCCACCCGGATGCTTTCAGTGCAGCATTTAGACGCTTGAAAATTATTTAGACCTTCAATGTTTAAATATGCAAGAACGCTTTTTTTTTTTTTTTTTGGTTTAAACTTATCTAAAAGTCGCCGTCCACTGGGACATAGTTTCATAAAATGTTGCCGCGGCACAGGAAGGACTCTGACTTAATTGGGAGTTGTGGCTCTTCCCCCACGGAGAGTAATTCCACTCTCGCTCCCACCGTGTCACACTTGATTTTCGAGGTGCGTTTGATTGACAGCTGCTCAGGCAAAGGCTCTGCATTCCCCTAACGAGGCCTGTCACAGTTTTTATACCTTTTTTTTTTAACCCCGGGTCGCTTTCGATAAATAGCTGCTGTGCTGCACAGTTGAAACATGGACATGAATTATATTTACTCATCTTGAGTTGCATTTCCATGGTAACGTGCAGCCTCTTTAACTAACCACATTTCACAAGACTCGTTCTGTTTTTCTTTCACCGTGTCTGCTGCCTCGTGGAGAGTCGGAAAGACAAACATTTAATCACAGCCGCGGCCTCTTTGCATGTAATTGGCCCACAGCCACAGAAACTGATGTTTAGTAAACGGAGAAGACGGAGGACTTTATATTCACCCTGCAGCGTTCATATTAGATTTTCTTTTGACCGCAGGAAAAGTTACCGACCCGTCTGGCCGACAAGCCTTATTGATTTTCCTGACAGCAGCGTCTCTGCCGACGTTTATCACTTTGGTTTCTCCAGATCACTGGGGACAGTAACCCATTTGTCTGTGTGTGTGTGTGTCTCCTCAGAGATCATCCCTCGCTCCATCCTAATGACCACCTTCGAGGGCAGCTACTACCTGCTGTGCGCGCTGGGAGACGGCGCCCTCTTCTATTTCGGTCTGGACCTGCAGACTGGTGGGTTCCCCCCCCGCGCACCGCCGTCACTGCTCCGTAGATGAGAGCTTTTCCTCTCAAACTTTGCCAGGCCTCTGGCCGGCTGTCAGAAAGAAAGTTTCAGAACATTATTTAATGGGGAATTGCACACACCGCCAGCGCTGTGGAGACAAGAGAGAAATTGACCGCTTGCGTAGTCCCGCCCCCAGCTGCTACTCCGTCAAGCTGTCAGAGCGGCGTTACCGTGGAGACCGCACTACCAATAACTTCAGAGTACATGTTAGCACATATTTTTTAGAACAGAAGCAGACGGAAGGGTCTGCAAAACGTGCTATAGAGAAATACCCCGTTGATTTAGGCTGTGGAAACACCTTAAAAAGGTGAAAGTTAAAGCTTGTGTACCACAACATCACCGGATTGAGATGGAGTCTTTATTCACCGTTACAATCACTACAAAGCTGTGCTTGAGTACTCTTCTAATGTTAGCTGCACAGGTTTTCACATAGAAACCAAACATCTAGGAAACGTCTAATGGGTTCCGCTGTTACAAAGTGGAACCTTTGGTTGGAGGAGCAGGACCTACTAAGGGTTTGTTATCCCTATTGATCGTTGTATTGGGCGACGGTGCCTTGTTGTCAATACCGTCTGCAGACAAACAACAGAGAAATGGCTTGGAGCTGCTGTGTGGTGGGATGCACTTACAGCACAATAAAGAACCCAGAACTAAGCTTTTCTAAGCCGCCAAACAGGATCGAAGGCAGCACGCCGTGAGGCAGCAGGGTTGTTAAAAAGGTGGGATCCCGACTCTCTGTGCGTCTCTCTGCTGCAGCAAGCTTTCCGTCAACATGTCACTTTTTGGCCGAATACCTTCCTCGTACTGTAGGTCTCTATTTGACTCGTGTTCAAGGGAAATGTGTATTAATGAGAAGTTTGTGCGGTATTTGGCGCGTGAGCGAACAACAGTGACTCGGCCTGGAAGCGCGTTGGCTCTCTTTTAGCTGCTTCTGGTCAGAATGGAAGCATTGGGCCGATGTGTCCTGACGTATCGGGTGCCGAGTACAGATCCAGCTTTATCCTCCTTTTTATAGCTCAGCAGTCTCATCTGTCAGCAGCTCCCTGCCCCCCCCGTTCCCCTCAGCTCCCGATGAGGTGTTTCTGCTAAGCGTGTTAAGTCTGGATGATGTAACGGAACTGACATCACCACAAGAGATGTCATTTTAAGTAGTAAAAAAAGTAAATCAACGCAGGCGTAATAATATACAACTGCTTTTACGAGCTTTTAATTGCTGCACTAACTAAATCTGACTTTAGTGTTCCTCTCTGGGCCTTTTGAGAAGCCTGGATGGTTTAATGAACTTTTTATGATGTCATATTGACGGAATAAAAATAAAACCTCTGTTCAAATTGCAACAGTCTTGCGGAAAGCTCGCTGTTGTTATCATGCAAACAGGGACATGAATTCTGTTATTCTGATATTCATATTTCTATAGAATACTAAATACGTAAAAAATATAGTTCTGCTGATTGTTAGTCTTGGTGTTTTACTGAGAAACCTCAGTACATTAGGTCGTAATGGTAATGACCAGATGTTTTTATTAATAAAAGTAATGTTCTATTTCCTCATTGTTCCAATCGTGCACATTTATGGAAATAACCATTATAAATGACTTTGCAAAGCAAAAATACAACATTTGGAACTTTTGTTGGTGAACACTGACTTCAGAGCGGTTGATATTCATTTTATATGCACATCTTCACCTGTCAGAGGAACAACAAAATACCAGAGCATCAAAGCTGAAGCGTTTGAAATACACACACAAATGATAATATACTGATTTTAAACGCTCAGACTAACCTTTGGTCGTCTCCCCCCCCCCTCCCAGGCGCCCTGAGCGAGCGGAAGAAGGTGACCCTCGGCACGCAGCCCACCGTGCTGCGCACCTTCAGGTCCCTCTCCACCTCCAACGTCTTCGCCTGCTCCGACCGGCCCACCGTCATCTACTCGTCCAACCACAAGCTGGTCTTCTCCAACGTCAACCTCAAGGAGGTCAACTACATGTGCCCCCTCAACTCTGAGGGCTACCCCGACAGGTGGGCCGCCGGCGCCAGGCTGCTTTTTTCCATCGCTTCATATTCGCAAAAAAAAAAAAAAAAAACACGTCGGCGCCACTTTCCTTTTTGTTTTGATCCTGGAGCAGCTGCGTCTGGCTCAGGAGTCTGTTGATGCAAACGCCCCCCCCCCCCCCCCCCCCCCGCATTAATGCACCATCTTGCATTTATTGTTTTGCAGTCTTGCGTTGGCCAACAACAGCACGCTGACCATCGGCACCATCGACGAGATCCAGAAACTCCACATTCGCACCGTCCCCCTCTACGAGTCCCCCAGGTCGGTCCCGCCCCCCCCCCCCCGTGTAACCTGAACTCTTTTGTTTAAGTGACGGGCTGTTAAATCATTAACAACGAGGGTTCACTGCAGTGTCATCCAGTCAGAAAGCAGAGAGCCTGCTCTGTTCATGTTTACCTTCCCATCCCTTTACCCCCCCGCATCCCCTTCTCCCACCAGGCGGATCTGTTACCAGGAGGTTTCCCAGTGTTTCGGGGTTCTATCCAGCAGGGTGGAGATCCAGGATGTGAGCGGCACCACATCTGCCGTGCGCCCCAGCGCCAGCACTCAGGTGCCGTAGCTCAGTGTTGTGTTTGGCTAATAAACACCCGGGGGCCTGTTTGGGTTTCCTGTCTAACCCGACACGCCAACTAAGAACGTTAAATATCCTGTTAGTCACTTAGCAGGTCTGCTGCAGCTCGACATTCTGCACCAGCATTTTGAATCTTACTGCTGTCGTTTTGACTGATCCTTTACTTTAAATATGGCTGTTTAAGCTGGTTTTCATTATACTTCCACATACTTTAAATCTAGCTCACGAGTTCAAATAAATCACGTTCCAATTACGATGAAATGATCTTATGTTGACATCGGTTGTCAAGTAACGCTTACAATGAAGTTTCAGCTGGCAAGAAGGACATGATGACATGATGCTGATGGCCCAACAGTTAACAACAGAAGCTTCTCTGAGCTTAAGCCCACTCAGCGCGAGGTTCCCCAAAGGGGGCGGACTTCCACTTGCAAACACTTGATGACCAGGAAGATGTTTACTTGATTGTGAAAGGCTGCACATCTGGGGCTCCAGATGTTGCTGTTGAGCTCACACAGGTCCTGGAGGATTTGAATTGTATTATAACCTTTTTTTAAATTAGGTTTCTCCTCTCGTTGCTCTCCATCCGCACAGGCTCTTTCCAACAGCGTGAGCTCCAGCAAGCTCTTCCCCAGCAGCACTTCTCCCCACGAGACGTCCTTCGGCGAAGAGGTGGAGGTCCACAGTCTGCTGGTGGTGGACCAGCACACCTTTGAAGGTGAGTGAGTTTCAGTTTGATCTGACAGAGCCTTTACCTGGTCAAACGCTCCGGGCGTGGAGAATAACCCGGTGAGTGCAGAGAAACTCTTTCCTCAACGCGGTTCTCTTAAATCCATCCATCACGCTTGTAATGGGTCTAATCCCACTGCTCGCTCATCTAACAATCGCGCTCGTATTCATCCGCTCCAACGTCGTTATCCTTAATGTCTCATGGTGCACACCGATATTACTAATTAAATTATACTTGGCATTTAGAAAGGTGCTCCGGGGACTGTTTGATATTTTAAATTCCAGTGCATTTGATTGAAATGTAGGCTCTTATGAAGTCTTAAACGCAACCTTTACAGAGATCTAACACATCTAACACACACAAACGGGCTGTTGGAGGTAAATATCTTTGATTCAACATTGTCCAACCGGAAGCCTCCTGAATGTGGCAGGGGGGGTTTTTTTGGCTCCATTTTGCGCCGTGAATGCTGATATCCCGCCGGCATACACGTGTGCAGGTCCTACGTTAATGACCACACCGTGCACGTAGAGTCCGTCCATAGGACAAATAGTCCCTCTGGCACTCTGTTATCTGTGGAGTCACGTTGGGCGCCATGTACGCAGGCGGTCGTTGATTCTGCCACCGCTGAGATCACACGGCTTTTTGGAAGTATTTGTCCGCGTTGCCGTGGTTCTCGTGTAACGGTCCTCTCACTCCTCCTCACTCGTCTGGAGGTGCCTGAGCGTCCACGTCACTTCATCCACCGCTACGGGGAGAAAACCAGTGACGAGAGCGAAGGAGATGAATTAATTAATGTTGACTAAGTAACACAGTGTGTAACTCAGTGCTCCTGCGTCTCCACCAGTCCTCCACGCCCATCAGTTCCTCCCCAGCGAGTACGCGCTCAGCATGGTGTCGTGTCGCCTGGGAAAAGACCCGTCGGTGTACTTCATCGTCGGCACCGCCATGGTGTACCCGGAGGAGGCGGAGCCCAAGCAGGGACGCATCATCGTCTTCCACTACACAGACGGTCAGTAACACCCCCCCCCCCCCCAACACTGTGTCTGGTTTCCGCTCGTCACTTCATCATTTTCTTATCGCTCCTTATCTTCTCCCCGCTGCCGATCCCTCAGGTCATCCGCTACGCCCTCCCCCTCTGGAGGTGCCTTTCGTTTGTCCTCCTTTTCAACGCTCCCGTCCCTCCTCCTTGTCCCCCGTCATGTCTCTCTGTCCAGGTTGGACGTTCAGAGTGCAGCATTGCGACGTTAACTGCTCCCTGACGCACGTTGTGTTTCCTCCTGCAGGGAAGCTGCAGACCGTGGCTGAGAAGGAGGTGAAAGGAGCCGTCTATTCCATGGTGGAATTCAATGGCAAACTGCTCGCCAGCATCAACAGCACAGTAAGTGCTGCTCGATGGCGTTGCAGCGCAAAAACTCTTGACAAAATGTTAGTTTGCAGCGTTTTGTTTGCTTCAAGGTGGACTTTGAAAGAAGTGAATTAGTCGAACTGTATAAAAAATACCTGGAATACTTTTTTCTTGCCGTGTTGATCATGGAGACATGATTTTGTCTCGAGGCTGTGATTGGTCTGCTAACTACATCCTTTCCAAAGTCTCACATTTCCGGTTTCATAGCATAATTCCGCCGTTATTAAAACAACGATTTTTTACGAGAGAATAAATCAGTTTTTGTCCGAAGAAATCCGTAAATATGACCACTGATACAACCCGTCATTGGGGGACTATAAGGATGCGCGGATGGCGTCCTCATAGTGGACGCAGATCTCTGCAAACGTCGGGCAAAAGAGTGATAAATGAATAAACAAACCAACGACTTCCACACACAAAGACGTCACTTTCTAGGTTTTCTGCAAATAAATCATTTTTTCCACCTAGTGTTCTGGCGGGAAATCGCTTTGCAACACGCGCAAGCCTCCGTCGACACAAGAGGAAAGCATGTTCCAGCCCAGGAAAAATGCTTCGTCAGTCCTTATCTAAATAGATGCCTCCCCTATGGATGTGCTCTGTGAAGCACAATGTTTTCTCCCTCTGGCTGCAGCCTCTGTGGAACGTAACGCAACATGTGACATTAGAAATGTAGTCACTTTTTGACCAATATGTCAAACCCAGCGCAGCACGCTGGTGCGTCGCTCTCTTTCCGCTGACATTGGCTCAAAAATGATGTCTTTCTTTTTAGGAAGTCCCCCTGCCGTGGTCTCTAATTTCGTTGACGAAAACTGAGGAAAACCTTTTCCTTAACAACCTTTTTTCCAAGACGAGACGAAAATGGATCCTAAAAATTAAAAACTATGACTAACTCTATGACTTACGTTGACGAGACGAAAACGTTGGTGGTGGCGAAGCCGCGGGACTCCAGAGACCGATGTGCGTGGAGATGAAGACCCGTTTAACAGCTCGGGGCTGGTCGGCCAGCGGAGATGTTCACGTGGACCTGGCTGCTCCGTTTTCTGGTGACGGGGGCCAGCGTTTAGAGACACGCGCACTTCAACCAGTTCACACGACACCTCTTGAGAAGACCGTGTGAAATGTGGGACGCCGTTTGTAAAATGTTGCACTTCCTAAAATCCTGCGCAGTTTTGGTGCATTTATTGTATCAAAAGGAGAGAAAAAAAAGCGTTTTCAAACATTTAGAGACAAAATCATGTAAATACATGCAACAACTTTTCCAAGTACAATGTTTGGCAGTAACAAGTTTTTAAAAATATTTAATCTAAATGTAAATGTTATGTTATATATAAATTATAATCTAAATGTTAAATATATATAAATGTTAAATCTAAATCTAATTGTTTAATCTAAATGTAAATGTGCTCCGGCCCGTGTGACATCAAAGTGGACTGTATGTGGCCCCTAAAATTAGTTTGATACCCCTTCCTGCCAAACAATGTACTTGGAAAAGTTGTTGCATGTATTTACATGATTTTTTCTCTAAATGTTTGAAAAAGTGACATATGAATATTGTCCTGCTTTTTTTTTTTTTTTTTAGGATGTGCAACATTTTACAAACGGCGCCCCATTGTTAAACCGTTCGGCCACCATGTGTGTGTGTGTGGGAGGAGCTTTACACCCTTGCAAATGTGTTAAATATCCTTGCAATTAAATGCTTCTCTACTTGTTAAAAGCCAAATCCTTTCATGTAATGATGTTTCACATGTCATTTATATCAACTCACACAAACACATCCATTTGGTCTTGGCCACACTGTCAAATTTTAGAGCCTATTGTGGCCCGCAAGTCAAAAAGTTTGCCCCCCACCCCCCCCCACACACTGCTATAGACCTATCTAATGGATAACTCAAATACTGCAAATTAGACTATTATGCAGCTGTAGACACAACACAGGGGGTCCCTGGGCCTGAGAAGGGAAGTGAAGGAGTTTAATATGGCTATTAAATGTGACTAAAACTAAGAAGGATTAAAATTACTAAATGTGACTAAAACTAACACGCATTTTTGATGCGGCTGCATTGGAATTGGTGTCCGATCAACCTGAAAGTTGGCACACAGGTGCTCTTCGACATCCTCTACAAAATGGTCAATCATGGTATGCAAATGCGCCTAACTACATTTTCCGCCATTTTGAATTTGGTGAAAAACTCATTTTTTTTAAACTTCCAAATGACTTGGCCTGCCATAACCAAAGTTATAGCATGTGTAAACATTGAAGCCCTGAACACCAGAGGTGGGACCAAGTCATTGTTATGCAAGTCACAAGCAAGTCTCAAGTCGTTGCCCTTGAGTCCCGAGTCAAGTCGAGTCAAAGACGAAGCAAGTCACAAGTCGAGTCCCAAGTCAAAGCCAACAAGTCTCAAGTCAAGTCCCAAGTCTTACCATTTTAGTTTCGAGTCATTTCAAGTCCTTTTATTATAGTGGGGACGGGGAACCCTGGGTGATGGTGCGCTGCCTCACAGACCTAGACTACGAAGGGAAGGGTAATGGTGGATCGACTGTGACTGTGTTATAGTGCTGTAACGCTCACCCCAATGCTGCAGCGTAAATAAGGAGGCGATGACTGGCTTGCAACTCCGGTGCATTTATTTATATAAAACTACTCAACTTCGGTCACTGTTGGCCGTCACCACGCAGAACGAACACTTCCGCATACACGGCCCCCCAAAACTCGGGTTGTCTCGCGTAACTACAGCTGGTAACAGAGCATAACGTGAACACATGCAACATCTGCATAACTGATTAACTAATAACATTAACTCAGCTCATTACACTACTTTAAAACGGACGTTGACATAATGTTGGCGAGGATTTCCATCGGAGTCTGAATCCGGGTTCAAAAATCCCGATTTTTGTAACCATGAACGAGCTGTCTCGTTGATACGGTCAAATGGACTGCAGTGATTGGATGTCGTGCAGGCAGCGCGGGCTCTCTGCATACAGGTGGCGCACATTTTTTTGACAGATAAACAGAGCGGCGCGGCCGTGTGAAAATGTTTCCCCCCAGTTTTCATGGGAAGTATCAAGTCTTCTCGAGTCAAAAGGCTCGAGTCCAAGTGAAGTCACGAGTCATCGATGTTAAAGTCTAAGTTGAGTTGCAAGTCTTGGTACGTTTTGTCGAGTCGAGTCTCAAGTCATCAAATTCATGACTCGAGTCTGACTCGAGTCCAAGTCACATGACTCGAGTCCACACCTCTGCTAAACACCCTAGTTCTTTCATAATTTTTGAATTCTGTGACGTAGTGCTCACTTATACAATCGTAATTGCTGCAATGAATATGGGAACTTTTTCAAAAACCAGTAGGCACGTAACACAGTCACTGAAAAATGGGTTCTCGTTGTGGTTGAATTTTTTTGTGGTTATATTTTTTTGTGGTTGAATGTTTTGCAGTTGGATTTTTTGCTAAATTTTAAGATTGAAAAACATTAAGATACATAATTTCAATGCATAAATATTCAGTGCTAGAAATTCAATCACGTTTTTCTTTCAAAACCCCCTGACACAGATTTACTTCCATAGAGGGCAGGCCAAGCCATTTGGAAGTTATAAATCTTTCCAGATGAATTATGCATTGAAATTATGTATCTCAGTGTTTTTCAACATTAAAATACTGCAAAAAAAGGTACAAAAATTCGACCGCAAAAAATTTAACCGCAACATCCAGGACCGCAAGGAAGAGCAATCGATTCTAGATTCAAGATCAGGAGCGTGCGTCAAGCAAAAGGAGCGAGCAGAGTTAAAGGAGAGTTAAAGCCCCGTTATTGGGACATGGGTCCAATAATAACGGCGAACTTTTAATAAATGCTCTTTTATGTATTACTTCATACGTGGCAGTGACTTAGTGCTCACTTATACAATCGTAATCGCTGCAATGGATATGGGATGCATTTTTGAACATTTTCAGCACAATATGTTTGCAAATGTGTGACGACTCAAGTGACGGAGGCAGACAACACCTGCCTGCCGGGGGGAAACAAACACGCACCCGTAGCCAAACACTTTTTGAAAGATTTCGAGGGAAGTTGTGTCATGTATGGTATTTTGAGGGGCTTTTTTTGGGATGGTAGATCAGAATGTCCTGGTTATCCCTAAGTGTCACCCTGGGGATGTGTACTCTTTGCCTGAAGTGGAATGGTGTTGAAAGTATTGATTGTTTCCTTTTAATCGATAAGCGGCACCCGGAGCTGTAATGGCTGGATCCGCACCATTGATAACTCGTCCTACCTCCTCTTCAGGTTCGCCTCTACGAGTGGACGGCGGAGAAGGAGCTGAGGACCGAGTGCAACCACTACAACAACATCATGGCCCTCTACCTGAAGACCAAGGGGGACTTCATCCTGGTGGGGGACCTGATGCGCTCCGTCCTGCTGCTGGCCTACAAGCCCATGGAGGGCAACTTTGAGGAGGTGAGGAGGCCAATGAAGGGCAAACACGAAGGGGGTGTGTGTGTGTGTGTGTGTGCCCTAATTAATATTTTTCTGCATTTGTTGTTGTTAGCAGAGATAAACCGAAGCACTCGGAGAAAACTCTTAAAGACAACACTATATATGTGTGTGTCTGTGTGTGTTCAGTACCAGTCAACGGTTCTCATTTGATTTCATGAGGAACCTTGAGGCAGGTCTGAAACGGGCAATGAACGGTTTTACCATGGCGCCCTTGACTCTTTGGAGGATGTTGCGTGGCGCTGCCATGTGGTTCACCAGTGTCATGCAGATGTGTTCATCAAACAACGCTTGGCGTTGCTTCCTGTCGGTCTTGAGCAGGTCCTTGTAGGCTTTCTTCTCAGCAGTCTTGATGTTTTGTGTCCGTGCCTCAAGGGTAACCTCAATATGTTGGAGCTTGCTGTGTTGTTGGGTCGACGACGAGTCATGAATCTTTGGAGCAGGTTATGTTTCTTTGGCTTTATCATTTGGCCCACCAGTGCTGTGCAGATTTCTTCTTTTTTCTATTTTTTTTCTGCTTTTGTTGTTGTTAGCAGAGATAAACCGAAGCACTCGGAGAAAACTCTTAAAGACGACACTATATGTGTGTGTGTCTGTGTGTGTGTTCAGTACCAGTCAACGGTTCTCATTTGATTGAGACACGTTTTACTTGCACTGTACATGAGGAACCCTCATGAGGTTCCTCAAGCTTGGCGTTGCTTCCTATCGGTCTTGAGCATGTCCTTGTAGGCTTTCTTGTCAGCAGTCTTGATGTTTTGTGTCCGTGCCTCGAGGGTAACCTCAAGGACTTGCAGTGTTGTTGGATCGAAAACGATTCATGAATCTTTGGAGCCGGCTATATGTCTTTGGCTTTATCATTTGGCCCACCAGTGCTGTGCAGATGTTTTCTTCAAAGTCTGGATCATTTTCCTTCAGAAGCGCCCTTAGCTTAAATGCATTGAAATCATGCATTGTCTTGCGCAGGTCCTTGTAGGCTTTCTTGTCAGCAGTCTTGATGTTTTGTGCCTGTGCCTCGACGCTAACCTCAATATGTTGGAGCCTTTCAAAGACCCGCTCTGTTATTCCATCAACGGTGAATTTGTTGCAGAAAGCCCCTTTTGAATCATGTGTTATCCGACTGACCAGCTTCTCCACCATGATCCTGGACTCCAATTCGCCCCAGCAGTTTGGTGTGTGGGTTTCAGCTTGCACCTCTTGGACAGAAGCTGGGTCTGACTCAATGTTGTCCGCCGCTGTCGTTACACTTTCAATAATGACGGGCAACGCTGAGGTCGATGGCAACGCTGAGGTCGATGGCAACGCTGAGGTTGATGGCAACGCTGAGGTCGATGGCAACGCTGAGGTCGATGGCAATGGCAACGCTGAGGTCGATGGCAACGCTGAGGTCGATGGCAACGCTGAGGTCGATGGCAACGCTGAGGTCGATGGCATTGCTGAGGTCGATGGCATTGCTGAGGTCGATGGCATTGCTGAGGTCGATGGCATTGCTGAGGTCGATGGCATTGCTGAGGTCGATGGCAACGCTGAGGTCGATGGCATTGCTGAGGTCGATGGCATTGCTGAGGTCGATGGCAACGCTGAGGTCGATGGCATTGCTGAGGTCGATGGCATTGCTGAGGTCGATGGCATTGCTGAGGTCGATGGCATTGCTGAGGTTGATGGCAACGCTGAGGTCGATGGCAAACTGAATTGGGCCGGTGTTTCAACGATAGGTTGTCCCAAAGGCTCCATCTGAGGGTTCAAGACCTCAATCTTCTGTGGAGAATTGTCACTGCGCGTTCTCATCAGCCTTGACATGGCGCCCATGAATCTTTTGCGCAGGGAACCTTTCTTTGGCTTTACCATGTGCCTCGCCAGTGCCTTGGCGATTTCCTCATCAAACACGGGCCGTTTTAGCTTTAGAAAGGTCTTTAGGTTCCGTGCACCTTCCATTTGCTTGCGCAGGTCCTTGAAGGCATTCTTGTCCGCAGTCTTCTTGTTTTGTTTCTGTGCCTCGGTGGTAACGTCAGCATGTTGGAGCTTTTCAAGGAGCCGCTGTGTCAGTGATTCAACGATGGGTTGGTTGCGGGTAGCCTGTATGTTATCCCCAGTTATCCGTCTGACCAACTTCCTCACCATGATCCTGCACTCCGATTCGTCCCAACGGTTTTCTGCCACGATGTCCGCTGGCTCCAATTGAATGACATCTGGGTCTGGTGGTAAAAGCTCGTAAATTTCCGTTGCGTCCGGGGCGTAAAATTGCCTGTAGGTCTCACATACTGTGGCATAAAATACGTGCCGAGGGCCGAGTGGTCTTTGAATAAAGACGTGTAATCGGTAGTCTGATGGCACACTGGCCATGGCCAGAGTTTCAGCGATGTATTTATCGAGAGGCTTCATTTGAGGTTTCATATTTTGCTCATGCCAATGAAGAGAAAAGTGAATCCACTGTTCGGTGATCCTGCGTAGGTGTTTCTCAATCTCAATGGGCGGGTCATATTTCACTGGCTTTATCATCTGCCTCACCAGTTCCTTGACGATGATCTCGTCAAACTCCGGCCGATAGTTCTTTAAAACGAATACCATGTTGTAGTCACCTTCCATTATCCCCTTCAGCTCGTCGTAACCTAACCTGCCAGCGACGAGGATGTTCTGCTGGCGTGCCTCCAGTGACACTTTATAAGGGGAGACCCTTCTAAAGACCTGCGGGGTCAATCGCGCGACTATGTCATCAATGGTCTCGGCGTCAACGAAACGCTTGTTTGCCCGGCAGGCCATCCTCCTCACCACATACCTGCACTGTCTCTCGGTCCAACGAGTGGGGTTGAGCTCACCTATCGCCTCTGGGATATAAGTTGCTGCGGGCTCAAACATGGCACTGTCCACAGATGAACTGGACGGAGCCGTAACGTTGCATTCAGGCTCTGGAGTCCATCCTTCGCTGCATGAAAAATATTGGCTACTTCCACTGTCCACCGAACCGCTGTCTTCTGTGTCGGTGGACAAATCCATGTTGATTTCGCCTTCTTCTAAAGGCTCCTCGATCCGGTGAAAGGCTTCCACGTCTTCTTCACTGTTCATAATGTCATTGGATTCTCCAGAGAACTCTGGATCCTCGGAATGAGAATTTATGCCAGTCATTTCTTTCCTTTAAGTTCTCTTGTACCAAACTTGCTGAACTGAAGTTCTTTAAATGACGTCTCGAACAAGTGTTCTTTAAATGACGTCTCGAACAAGTGTTCACAGTACTGTGTCCAGCCGTTGTTTGTGTGTAAATCACAGCCTAGCAACTGCTGCTTTGATCATTGAGGTCATCAAAACAACTGTTGCTAGGCAGCGATGAGGTCATCGCTGCCTAGCAACAGTTGCTTAAAAGACAACGTTGATCTCGCAACTCAAATATTGGCGTCGTCTAAATGGGTTTGCATTAACGTCGTAAATAACGCGTTTAACTGACAGCACTAGTTTTTTTAACTAATTTTGAAAAATAACAATATGCCCGAGAGAAGTGACATTCTATACTTTGATACAGTGAAATACATGATTATGGAGTGTTTCCCCCTAGGTTTACATCTTCGGCGGGGGGGTAGTAGTGTGTTGGTCGGGTGCAGCCGTCACACGGACATTTATTTAATTTTTTTTTGACAGTAAGAAACGTGTGTGTTGTCAGCTTTTTAGAGACTCCAGTCGCCTTTGATTATTATGCACAACATTGATTCATCTCATTTACAAAATTTGCAGCAGAATGACGAGGAAAAAAAGAAAATCCTAAACCTACTGTTTATTTATCTATTTTATTATATTTTATTTTTTTTATAAAATAAGTGTGTCCTTCCTGTAGGACTGGCAGGGAGAATCTATAAATGGCCGCGTCTCCTCTCACAGCTACCTGTTCATGCCGTCTACACATCCGACACGAACCAAAAAGAAAACTGAAATAAGAGAGCGATACCGAGCGCAAAGAAGAGTTGTGTAAACGTTAAACCACTTGGAGACAGAAATATCTTGTGTCTGTCCGCTGGTACGTGTGTGTATACACACACGTGCGCTCACACGTGTTGTAGCGGAATTGGCCTGCATGGGGGGGGGAAAAAATCCACACCTTTTCAGGGGGGTGCGGGATAGTTTGAGGGGGTGGGGTGCCCCCCCCCCGCTGTTATAATGGTAGGGGAAACACTGTGATTAAGACATGTGACTCCACTAATCAGCTCTTATGGTTCAGCTGTGTGAGACAAACAGACTCTATTCACTACAACACATGATCATCCAGGCTCTTATTTTGAAATGATGGAAGTGCTTGGGGGGGTATTTGGTAGTAATATTGGTGTTAGAGTATATTTATAGTGAATATTGTGGCCGTGATTCTTGAATGATTGTTACAATTCTGAATATTTCCCACAAAGCTCATAGATTTTGTTTTTACCGTTTTTGTTCTTTCGTTTGCGGCTCAGATTGCACGTGACTTTAATCCGAACTGGATGAGCGCCGTGGAGATCCTGGACGACGACAACTTCCTGGGGGCGGAGAACGCCTTCAATCTGTTTGTCTGCCAGAAGGACAGGTGAGCAGGCAGAACATCCCGTCTCATGGTGTGATACCCGGAGATATCGTTTAATCAGCGCTTTGTCTCTGCTCCTCCTGCGCCGTGCTCTTCACATGCAAATGGACTGTCTTCTTTTCTTCTGCTTTATTTTTTGTTCCTTTTGAAAGTGACGATGAGTCTTTTAGCCGCTCTGCTTAGTTTTTCTATTAGACGGGTTTGGATTCGGTGGGGAAAGGTAGAGAGATGTGGCATCTCAACTCCCGCGACCTTCTGTTGTTGTGTGGCGTCTCGCCTCCTGTTGCCCCCCCCCCCCCCCCCCCCCGCCCCGCCCCCTCTTCCTCACCCTCTTTATCCATTACTTTTAGTCTCCGACCTTTTTCAAGGCCTCTGATGCCTTTCTCCATCTCGCTTTTCTCGCTTCACAAAAACAACCTTTTTACTCGAATTGCTCCTCTAATGACCCCGCTGCCTCCCACATGCTCGCCTCCTTTTTATGGTTCCTCCCTCCCCTTCCCACCAGTGCGGCCACTACGGACGAGGAGCGGCAGCACCTGCAGGAGGTGGGGGTCTTCCACCTCGGGGAGTTCGTAAACGTCTTCTGTCACGGCTCGCTGGTGCTGCAGAACCTCGGGGAGAGCTCCACGCCCACCCAGGGCTCCGTGCTCTTCGGCACCGTTAACGGCATGATTGGTAATTACACACTGCCAGAGGCATGCGTACACACACACACACACACACACAGAGTAAGAGATGGTTTCATTTGATCCAAGTTGCTTAAAGTTGACAAGATCAAACATTTTCTAGCGAGCTGAATATTATTAATAAATAACGCTCCAGCAAGCCGCCGTTTAGCTTAGCACAAAGGCTGGAAGTTGGGGGGGGGGAAGCTAGCCGGCTCGATCCAAATGTAACAGGTCGACCTCCTGCCGATTCTGTAAAGTAACACATGTAGTAACATGATTTTACGGAGATTAAAGGTAAATACAGCTGTGAAATAATGTAAATAAATATATATTTAATATTTAAGTTTTGCCTCCTGCTGCTCGCATTGACACAAAGCTCCGAGTGGCTTCTCATTTCCACTAGTTCCATAAATAGGGACGTGCTCCTTTGGCCGATACGATTCCTGATCCCATGTTTCAGTGATGAGTTTGATGGCGATTATTCTGTTCAGTGAAAAGAGAGAGAGTTGTTGTTTGTCATATAATCTTATAATAATAATAATAGTATCCCACATCCCTCATTGCTCAGGTTTAAGATGAAAAGTAGGCATCCGGACACACTGTTGTTTACATTCCCACAGCACATCATTTCAGGGAAGATTGTGGTTTGTCTCAGTAAAAATGGGTAGTGCGAGTACCGAAGAGCCCCCCCCCCCACACACACACTCACACTCACATGGCGTCTTATCGTGAAGATGGTGCGTGTGATAAATCTGAAGTGCCTGTGAAGAAGCTGCAGGCGCCGCGTTTGATCCTCTCATCCAACAAGTGGAGAGTTTTCATAAAGCTGCTGTGTGGCAGATATTAAAGGTGACGGAGGGGGGGGGGGGTCTCAGCTTTCATCCAAACAGCCAATGACTTCATGCTTTCACATCAGTTGTTCTCATCTCCACAGAGGTGGTTAGTTTACCTGGTACTTTGCTCCCTACAGTCGGGGGGCGGGGGGCGGGGGGTCGTAATCTGCGTTTCATTGAATCCAACATCAAGTGAAATGAAATGAACGAGGACCACGAAGCAACGTAGACGTGCACAACCCGCCTTTGACATTTTACACACCAAACAAAATCCCCAAATGAGGCGAGTTCTCTGCAGAAGAGAAGTGAAAACATTCATTGTTCATCCGACTGTTTGGACCATTTGTCTTTTGGCTTCGACGCACAGAAACAAACCTTTTGTTCACAAGTTTGAGTGCAGATCGTTTCCTGAGAGCCTCGCGATGATCAACTGTCTCACTTGGAGACAGGAAGTGGTTCTTGGAGGAAAGCTCCATTTGTCTCTGTCTCGAAAAAGAACAGCATTTTCTAGAATGTTCTGTATTGTTACAATTCACCCTACTTCACTCCCATCGTGGCCTCTGCACACGTGACGTCTCCTCTAGATTCACATGACGCCTCGTCAACTGACGTGTGTGTGTGTGTGTGTGTGTGTGTGTTAGGTCTGGTGACCTCGCTCTCCGAGGGCTGGTACAGCCTCCTCCTGGACCGGTGACCTCGCTCTCCGAGGGCTGGTACAGCCTCCTCCTGGACCTGCAGAACCGCCTCAACAAGGTCATCAAGAGCGTGGGCAAGATCGAGCACAGCTTATATCCTTCTGAGGCGTTGGGTTGGTTGAGTGGACCTGATGGGGAAGTGGGAGGAGTTACTGGGAGGCGCTTCGATCCGGGCCGAGAGATGTTGCGTCTCGCGTGTGCCGTGTCGCCTGTAGTGATTTCTCCTTGACCTCCGGCGGCACCTGGAGGTCCTTCCACACGGAGAGGAAGACGGAGCAGGCCACCGGGTTCATCGACGGGGATCTGATCGAGAGCTTCCTGGACCTCGGCCGGGCCAAGATGCAGGAGGTGGTCAGCACTTTACAGGTGAGCCATATTCTAATATCTAATATGTGTAGTTTATCAGCCAAGTGAAGATAAAAACCAGCCTTGGTTATAACTACCAAATATCAATGATTTTACTTATTTGTTTATGAAATGCCACTGACAAGAAAACCACCAAAGGAGTGATGTTCTGTGTAATAAATGCTGATGAAGTGCTGCAGACCCAGAACACGAAGGTTGTGTGAGAAATCCAGTTGTGCCTTTTTGGTTTGAAGCCTTCAGAGCGTTTAGTGGGGGGGAACAAATAACAGGTGAACATCAGGTTGTCAAAGATTAACAAAGAAATCTCACTTTTAGCTCCGAGAGAAACTCTCTGCTGTGATCCTTTACCCGTCAAACCAGCTGCTCACAGCTGGAAATATGCACCTTTTTATAATAATGAATGGTCCAAAACGCATGGCTGCCATTTAGGACTATTCCCAAAACCTGATTGATTTTCTAACAAAGAGTAAACAGTTTTTAAATTAAAGTCAAAAACCAAAAACAAATGCAGCATAAATTCACATTCAAGAACTTGATTAAAAATTTACTATAAATGAATTGTTCCAAAAGTGAACTAATTGTAAAATCTTTCTTCTTTAAGAGCTTTAATTTAAACCTTTTTAGGACACTGTCTGTACACGGCCTCCTCAAGAAGGTCACACTGAGCTGGAGGGTAACGGCGCTAACGGTGTAAACCGGTGGGGGGGCACTGCAGGGGGGTTAACCTTCTGTACCCTGCATATATTACACCACGTGGTGCACATGCAGCAGAATGAAAGCTTCGACTGGTCAGGCGTTCAGTCCAATTTGAAGTGATTTAAAAGATGCTGATAAGAAGCATGGATTAACCCCCCCCCCCCTCCCTCAGATCGATGACGGCAGCGGCATGAAGCGCGAGGCCACGGTGGACGAGGTCATCAAGATCGTGGAGGAGCTGACGAGGATCCACTAGCATCCTGAACCTGCCCCCCCCCCCCCCCCCCACTGAGTGAGAAGAGAGGAAAACCAGGAGTTTGGGGAAACAGTTTGGGTTTTACAGATCTGTAAATAATTATAAATAAGCAGCGTGTGCATCATGTTCGTCCCTCAGACTTGGCTGAGATGAGAGAGCCGCCCCCCTCCCAGTCAGAGTCCGTGGGGGGGAGGGGGAGGGGGGAGGCGGGTGCACAGCCGCCTGGTGGGACAACAGGGAGGCCGAAGCTGGTCTGAGTGTGTTTGCGTGTGTGATTTGAGTCCGTGTGGAATAATGTGACGATAGACGCCCCCCCCTCCCTCCCCCCCCATCATCTGTGGGGTGTTAGAATTTCCTCCACACCGACACTTTCAATCTGTACGAGACCCACCGGAGCAACGGCATCGATTTACAGTCCTTTGTCTTTGTGATGTTTCCTTTGTTCATTCTAATAAAGTTTTGCTTTGGTAGCGTTGAGCGCCTCGGCCTCCCGTCACTCGGCCTCCCGTCACTCGGCCTCCCGTCACTCGGCCTCCCGTCACTCGGCCTCCCGTCACTCGGCCTCCCGTCACTCGGCCTCCCGTCACTCGGCCTCCCGTCACTCGGCCTCCCGTCACTCGGCCTCCCGTCACTCGGCCTCCCGTCACTCGGCCTCCCGTCACTCGGCCTCCCGTCACTCGGCCTCCCGTCCCTCGGCCTCCCGCCCCTCGGCCTCCCGTCCCTCGGCCTCCCGTCACTCGGCCTCCCGCCCCTCGGCCTCCCGTCGCTCGGCCTCCCGCCCCTCGGCCTCCCGTCGCTCGGCCTCCCGTCACTCGGCCTCCCGTCACTCGGCCTCCCGCCCCTCGGCCTCCCGTCACTCGGCCTCCCGTCCCTCGGCCTCCCGCCCCTCGGCCTCCCGTCACTCGGCCTCCCGTCACTCGGCCTCCCGTCCCTCGGCCTCCCGTCACTCGGCCTCCCGCCCCTCGGCCTCCCGTCGCTCGGCCTCCCGCCCCTCGGCCTCCCGTCGCTCGGCCTCCCGTCGCTCGGCCTCCCGCCACTCGGCCTCCCGCCCCTCGGCCTCCCGTCACTCGGCCTCCCGTCCCTCGGCCTCCCGCCCCTCGGCCTCCCGTCGCTCGGCCTCCCGTCACTCGGCCTCCCGCCCCTCGGCCTCCCGTCACTCGGCCTCCCGTCACTCGGCCTCCCGTCACTCGGCCTCCCGTCACTCGGCCTCCCGTCACTCGGCCTCCCGTCACTCGGCCTCCCGTCACTCGGCCTCCCGTCACTCGGCCTCCCGTCACTCGGCCTCCCGTCACTCGGCCTCCCGTCACTCGGCCTCCCGTCACTCGGCCTCCCGTCACTCGGCCTCCCGTCACTCGGCCTCCCGTCACTCGGCCTCCCGTCACTCGGCCTCCCGTCACTCGGCCTCCCGTCACTCGGCCTCCCGCCCCTCGGCCTCCCGTCCCTCGGCCTCCCGCCCCTCGGCCTCCCGCCGCTCGGCCTCCCGCCCCTCGGCCTCCCGTCGCTCGGCCTCCCGTCACTCGGCCTCCCGCCACTCGGCCTCCCGCCCCTCGGCCTCCCGTCACTCGGCCTCCCGTCCCTCGGCCTCCCGCCCCTCGGCCTCCCGTCACTCGGCCTCCCGTCACTCGGCCTCCCGTCCCTCGGCCTCCCGTCACTCGGCCTCCCGCCCCTCGGCCTCCCGCCGCTCGGCCTCCCGCCCCTCGGCCTCCCGCCGCTCGGCCTCCCGTCACTCGGCCTCCCGCCACTCGGCCTCCCGCCCCTCGGCCTCCCGTCACTCGGCCTCCCGCCACTCGGCCTCCCGCCCCTCGGCCTCCCGTCACTCGGCCTCCCGTCCCTCGGCCTCCCGCCCCTCGGCCTCCCGTCACTCGGCCTCCCGCCCCTCGGCCTCCCGCCACTCGGCCTCCCGTCACTCGGCCTCCCGTCACTCGGCCTCCCGTCGCTCGGCCTCCCGCCCCTCGGCCTCCCGTCGCTCGGCCTCCCGCCCCTCGGCCTCCCGTCCCTCGGCCTCCCGCCCCTCGGCCTCCCGTCGCTCGGCCTCCCGTCACTCGGCCTCCCGCCCCTCGGCCTCCCGTCACTCGGCCTCCCGTCACTCGGCCTCCCGTCACTCGGCCTCCCGTCGCTCGGCCTCCCGTCACTCGGCCTCCCGCCCCTCGGCCTCCCGTCACTCGGCCTCCCGTCACTCGGCCTCCCGTCACTCGGCCTCCCGTCACTCGGCCTCCCGTCACTCGGCCTCCCGTCACTCGGCCTCCCGTCACTCGGCCTCCCGTCACTCGGCCTCCCGTCACTCGGCCTCCCGCCACTCGGCCTCCCGTCCCTCGGCCTCCCGTCACTCGGCCTCCCGCCCCTCGGCCTCCCGCCGCTCGGCCTCCCGCCCCTCGGCCTCCCGTCGCTCGGCCTCCCGTCACTCGGCCTCCCGCCACTCGGCCTCCCGCCCCTCGGCCTCCCGCCACTCGGCCTCCCGTCCCTCGGCCTCCCGCCCCTCGGCCTCCCGTCACTCGGCCTCCCGTCACTCGGCCTCCCGTCCCTCGGCCTCCCGTCACTCGGCCTCCCGCCCCTCGGCCTCCCGCCGCTCGGCCTCCCGCCCCTCGGCCTCCCGCCGCTCGGCCTCCCGTCACTCGGCCTCCCGCCACTCGGCCTCCCGCCCCTCGGCCTCCCGTCACTCGGCCTCCCGCCACTCGGCCTCCCGCCCCTCGGCCTCCCGTCACTCGGCCTCCCGTCCCTCGGCCTCCCGCCCCTCGGCCTCCCGTCACTCGGCCTCCCGTCCCTCGGCCTCCCGCCCCTCGGCCTCCCGCCGCTCGGCCTCCCGCCACTCGGCCTCCCGCCCCTCGGCCTCCCGTCACTCGGCCTCCCGTCACTCGGCCTCCCGTCACTCGGCCTCCCGTCACTCGGCCTCCCGCCCCTCGGCCTCCCGTCGCTCGGCCTCCCGCCCCTCGGCCTCCCGTCACTCGGCCTCCCGCCCCTCGGCCTCCCGTCACTCGGCCTCCCGTCACTCGGCCTCCCGTCCCTCGGCCTCCCGCCCCTCGGCCTCCCGTCGCTCGGCCTCCCGCCCCTCGGCCTCCCGTCGCTCGGCCTCCCGTCACTCGGCCTCCCGTCACTCGGCCTCCCGTCACTCGGCCTCCCGTCCCTCGGCCATCGCCCTCAGCTTGCTGGACTCAACTTATTATTATTATTATTATTATTACTCATTAACTATTCATCTGGGATTCATCTGTTCTCAACTTTCCCCTCTGCGTCGTAAGAACTCATCAATGACAACTGATTACTGTACAATAAGAAATAACAGCTTTGATCCAGGAATTTGAACCCAATCGCTTTAATGTCGGGACGTCGTTGATCAAATGAAAGCGGCGTCTGGGGGTCTGAAGCCGCGCTGCGTTCAGGACGCACAACGCAGCACGTGGAAGGTCCTGCAGACGGAGAAGCTGTTCCAGAGTGGACGTGGACGTCCTCCGCCAGCCCCCCCCCCCCGCCGCAGCTCTCTTCGTCCGAACAGCAGGCCTCGTTTGACACAAACAGTTTGTTTGCATGAAGCCGAGGAGGAAGAACCAAACTGCAGCATAAAGAACACTGCAACATTTGAAATACAAAAAAAAGTCCTGGATCTTGTATGAGATAATATTTAGTTTCTGGTTTTGAGGGAGGGTTCCATCCCGATAGCTAGAATTAGAAAAAGCCTTCTGTGCTGCTGATTGACAGGTCATTAATTACAACCATCATCACTAATAATCACTCTGTACTTAGTTGCTCTAAAGGATTGTAAAGTCATAAAAACAAGAGTTTCAAGTATCATTCAAGATTAAATGAGAAAAAGAAAAACCCTTTAAGCAGCTGATTATCTTCTCTTTCTTTGGGTGAGTGACTTAAAAGGGAGTTTGGCCCTTAATGGAGGACTTAGTGAAAAGGTCGAATCCCTATTTAACGTGCTCACTTGTTATCGGTCCACAGTTAAAGGCTAACTGCACAGTAACATACGCACACGGAGCTTGCATAGAGACATGGGGGGGGGGGTTACAGTAAGATATGATTCACTTTGAGACTGAAATAATAAGTATTTAGTGTGAATTCAAACCATCGCGAGCCAGACATGAACCTAGATACGTAGTGAATGATGGTGCATCTAGAGGCAGACCACGTGGGGTGGGGGGGGGGTCGTTGAGGCCTCACGCTGATTGACAGGTTAGTTGTCTGCATTGCAACTTTAAACCTCTCACAGTGCGTTTTCTCTGGTGTGACAGGTTTGTTAAAACAGACATTAAGACACTCAAATTTCAAAAGTATTTGTATTTCTTGTCTTTGTAGTGACCAGCACAATTTACAATTTTCCAGGTGAGCTTCTCCTTTGATGTGATTGTATTTTTCCATAAAGGGTGGTCACCGTGTTGTCTCCAAACGACTCCCAGCGGAATAAAGGGAGACGTGTGCGTGATGAAGGAAGGAGTCCACCAGCCAGCAGTGGGGCTCATATTGATCTGTTGTTACTACACAGCGCCCTCAGAGGGACCCTCACAGGATCAATCCCCAAGAAAGATGAACAAATATCACCAGACGTCCCCCTTTTTAATGCTGCGTTCTCAAACTTTTAGGCTTGTGTCTCTTCTATTTTTTTTCTTCACCTAATTACCTGGTTCACCTCCACTGGAAGTAGAGCGGCTCCTTACTCACGATTTGATTGGCAGATCGATCACTGTACAATTATTGCAGTCTGAAGGTCCAGGTGAGAGGATTACGCCCCTAAATGGTGGATAATAACCAATAACCCGCCACCGCGCCTTCTGGCCCTTTGCGACATGCAGAGGTCTCTGGATGCATCAGCCATAAGAAAAGAAAGTAAATAAAGCAGATCGCGTTGGTTTAGAAATTCAAATCTGGGTGCCCTACATTGGCCGGTTTGTTTGTTGGTTTGCTTCCCGGCGGGCTGGAGGCGAGTGTCTGATAACACAAACGTGTTCAGATAGTAATCTGGAGGTCCAGACGTGTTATCATGCTGCGGCGGGACAATCGCAGCTATTTCCTTGCGTTGTTTAACTGCAGTAAGGGGATTAAAAAGTGTGATTGTTATCGACAAAACGCCGAGTCTTCGTCTGAGGGGAGAAATGTAAACTATGACCAAACTGAATGCATTTAGTTTATTTTAAAAGAATGGAGACGAGTCTGCAGCCATGTGCTCCGCTCTGTGAGGCCGCTAATGCTAACATGCTAACATGCTGACATGCTAACATGCTAACATGCTCACAGCGGCGAGGATTCAACCATCAGGCTCATTTGAAACGTTTCAATGCATGAACATGTTGCAGAAAAAAAGCCAGTTTGGTCAGAAGTTAACTTTGAAAGCTCATCATGGACCTTCAAACTCAACGCTGTGCAAAATGGAGCCTGAATCCATCGGCTTGTTAGAATACTTCATTCAGGCCTGAAATGAAACTCTTGTGGCCCAAAACCCATTAAAAGAATCCCAAAGCAGGGACGCTGTTAATACAATTGATTTAAAAAAAGGTAGAAAAACTCTTCTCATCAATTGTTGTTTTTTCTCTTTCAATTATAGATTTTTTTTTCATCAATACATGAATCCTCCTGGCGTCACGGGGGAAGGGAAAAAGAAAAGAATAAACATTTCAACAAATCCGGGGAAATAATTAGCAGCTGCTGTGACACGTCACAGGGGGAACGTGTACCACACGTTAATACACCTAGTAACACGTGTCATGATCTACATATGTTTTACCTTTAGGTTCTTTAGCCAAGTGTTTTTGTGAGTTTCAGAGGGTGTCATACATTCCTTGTGTGATTTTGTAACCATAGAAACGCACAGAGGAGAAGGAGCAAATAAGAAAATGCTTTAAAATAATATTATTTACAAAAGCTTCATGACTATTGTTGATGTTTTTATTGTACTTTGGGGGGGGGCTCATGACCTCCAGCTTACCCTGTGATGTCATCGAGACATCTGCTGGGAATAAGGATTATTTGTGAAGCTCATTCTATTAGATACACATGTTTATTCTGTGCTTCGCCTCCTTCTCTCAGCCAGACTGAGCGACTGTGACCTGAAACGTGTTCATTTCCACCAGATCCCTGTCCGGCTTCAGGAACAAGACGTGAGGGGGGGGGGTTAAGGATGGTGGGGGGGCAAGCACACAAACACAGAGGTATGTTTTATTGATCAAGCACAAGATGGGGAGAAAGCCTGTGAACATGGCCATGAATAATACATGGTGGTGGGGGGGTGAAATGGAGAGGGGGGGGACGCAGGGCGGCTGTGTTTCACTAACCCCATTTCCCAACCAAGTGAGTGGACCTGGGACAGGTTTGCAGCCTTCTACATTGTTATAAAGTGATTGCAGCCCAATAGTTGTGTCACTTTTCTTTGATGGCTGTGGACTTTCTGGTAATTGCCCCCAGAGCAAAGAATATAACGCCCCCCCCCCCATCCCAAATATTTAACAGAAGGACACCCGGACTGAAAGCAAGAACACCTAGACCGCAAAATGTCACTAATCAGTCAGCTTGTGTCTCTTTGTAGTTGTTGTGTGTCTCTTTGCAGTTACTGTGTGTCTCTTTGTAGTTACTGTGTGTCTCTTTGTAGTTACTGTGTGTCTCTCTGCAGTTACTGTGTGTCTCTTTGTAGTTACTGTGTGTCTCTTTGTAGTTACTGTGTGTCTCTTTGCAGTCACTGTGTGTCTCTTTGCAGTCACTGTGTGTCTCTTTGCAGTCACTGTGTATCTCTTTGTGGTTGTTTACAGCATCTGAGCTAGTTTTTGTGTTTTTTGCACATCTGGACGCAGTGGTTCTACTCACTAAAGGCCCGTGTGGATACTGCAGATTGTGAACTGGCATTTTCATTGTCGTTTTATTTTATGCTTTCATAATGCCGCCACGGTGAAGCCTTTAGGGACTCTAACTGTATTCAAGGCCTGAGCTCATGAACTTGACTGATTTCTTAATAACAACCGCTGACTGAAACACATTGATGGAGTAGCGTGATGCGCCGGGAGCCGCAAGTTTGTTGGTTCTAATCCTGGCTGCTCCATGTCAAAGTGTCCCTGAGCAAGACACCCCGACCCCTAATTGCTCCCCAGGCAAAAATGTCCTTCATGGGTTAAAATGCATTGCAAGTGGCTTTGGATAGAAGCGTAAGCTAAATGAGTGTAATGTAACACACTCACATATCAAATAAATGTGTGGTAAGTCGGTTTTTGTTTTCTTTTGGTTCGGCCTCGGCACAAAAATACATCTGCTCATGGGGGATTTACTGTGAGTAGAAGCCTGAGGATGTTCTGATGCAGGTCAAAGGCGCTTCCAAACACAATCAAACCAAGCGTGATCCCACAAAGCTTCAAACCCCCACACGCCTCGTAACATTATACTAAGTGTTGTGTTTTCACATCGATACGCGTCGTCGGTATTAAAGGTGATGAGATGAAGAGCAACAATTATCTCTGTAAAGAATCTAACATAAATAACATAACCTACTTTGTGCTAGTTTTTTCAAAAGTGGAACGAGTTAAAAAGGCAAAGGAGAAAAAAAACGAATCCACGAATTTGGGAGATATGGAAGTAAGTAACATTAAATTGTTATTAAAGGCAGTCAAATCCTTTTATTCAATAGCAAAAAGGCAAAAGAGCTGACATTGGGGAAGTGATGCAGAGATGTCTGGGTAATTCCCACAAACAGACGGCATCAAGGAGGACGCGTCAGCAGGGTGTGAAATGAAGGACAGACTCAAAAGTCTCTAAAAGCCTTTTTCAAAATTCAATCGTCACTTGCAGCGGTCACTTAAATGTATCTAAAAACCAGTATTCATTATTCAAATTTGAAATATTCATGCATGAATAAATAAAAGATCTTCCGCTCCAACCAAATTCCAGCAACACGTGTCGCTTTGCGCTCCTTTCAAAATAAAAGTCTTCTGCCCAGAAGGAGACTTTTATTTCCCGCCCACCAGCTCATGTGTTTGACTCCCTTCAGGGAAACCTTTCCACACATTTAGTTGCTCTGGGACATTTGGTCTCTCAGGTCCAGATGGTGAGGGAGGGGGCGGGGGGGGGTCTGGTTGGTGGTCGGAGGGAAGCCGCCGGAGGCCCGAGAGGAGGATCCTGCTGCTTGTTCATTTTAAATGCTCTGTTTATTGTAGGTGGTGTTGTTCCCATGTCCCATATAACACCCCCCCCCCCCCCCCCCCATGTTCGACACCCCCCGAGCGGTTTCCCCTCATTCTATATATCTAATTAGTTCCCCGATTACCTCGGTGCTACAAAATATTTTAATTGCTTTGGCGTGTCTCTGCAGAGGGAATTTTCATCAGCCAACTAACGCAAAATGTCCTCCGTTCGCTCCTGTTTGTCATCAAGTGTTTAGGAATAAATAAGCGGGATTTGCACATTAAAGCGCTTCCTGTTGAGGAACGACACGGCGACGAGGTTCAGTGGAGCCCAAACATTTAATACACACCATGGCAGGAGACATGCACTTGCAGCACTTCACACGCTCTCCTTCGTTTTGAAAACACAAAATAATTTAGAACAAAACACATATTAAAAAAAACTGTTACATTTCTTTTTTTTTTCTTCTGATACACGTAATGATATATATATAATACTGCTTCATAAAATATATCACAAACAAATTAGCTTTTTTTTTTTTGGGACACAGAGCAAACCATAAGGAAACCAACTGAGGTATTACACACTGTGCTCGGTGACAGCTGGCAGAAGAAAACTGTGAAGTGATGACAAGGGGAATGTCACAGAGAGGACAAGGAGAGTCTGTGGGGGGGGGGGGTCAAAGGGGGGCGGGGTCCATATCCTCAGAGAGGTCGCCGGCTACGCGTAGAAGGTCTCTGCTTTCACCGCCTGGCAGAACATCGTCATGGAGAAGACCAGGCCGAGGACCTGCACCAACACGGGGGGGGGGGGGGGAAACAAACGCCGCCGTTAAAGTCGTTAAAGTCAAGGAGGGGCGGTTCTCCTGCGCGGCGCCATGCGAGCACGACCTCAAGCGACCTGTCAATCACGAGGCGGCCCCTACCCTAGAGGACCCTGCACCCTCTATTAGTCAGACTATAGAGACGCATCACAAGTTAAATGAGCTACTTTTCCCTTTACCAAACGACTAAACCCTTTAATGCATCAAACACAATAATCATTCAACACGTGTCCGTGGAAAGACACGCGAGGACGCTTCAATTTGTGTCCTTTGGCAAATTTGTGTAATTGTCGTTCGGCCGGTAAGACGCCGTGTCCGTGACGCGATTGCATCATCCTCCCGCTTCTCACTGCACGCACAGCCGCGCTTTCAGAAGGAGAGCGGCGCCCCCTGACTAAAGGCCGCCTGCAGCGCGGAAGCGTCTCGTGATTGATGTTTTCGAGAGCAGCACCCCCCCCTCCTGCAACTTGTGTAAGCGCATCACGTAGCCGCTGGGCTGGAACGCACATCGAATACTTTGAACGCTGCTACGTGGCGCACGGAGAGAACACAAGAGGCTTATCGGGGCTCCCGCTGTCCAGAGAAATCCTTAAGAGCGCTCAGCTGTTATTGGAAAGGCCGCAGAAAGCGGCCCGACGCCATTCATCACGGAGGCGAGAGCCCCCGCCCCACCCCCCCCAGCCCGAGGCGGCGGATATCAAACACGGAGGGTTAACGACCGCTGAAAGGGAAGAAGAAGAAGAAAGGAGCAACTTTAAAAGCCGCAATTACCTGTGTGAGAGCCGTGCACAGAGCGAAGATCCACAGGGCCACCAGGTTCTCGTTAAGCCAGTCCTTCACGCGCTCGTAGCACGGCTGTGGAGACACGACAACGAGCACACGTTCACGGCTTATTGACAGAGATAAATACAGCACGTGCCCCTTTGGGGGGGGGGGTCAGCGTCAGAAGTAGGAAGAAGGAGAAGAAGAATGCTCAAAGAGAAGAAAAGGGGGGGCCTTCAAAGAGCAGTCGACAGGTGACGTTACAAAGTGAGGCGTGGTGGCATTTGGCAGGTGGCACGTGGCTCTTTCACTTCCTCTTTTCATGCACATGCCAGACTGTGCTTTTCATTATGTGCCGCCGAGGAAAAGACATCAGTCCACACGTCTGCTCTGCTTTTGAGATATCTGCAGATAAGCTTCTTCTTTCTCTCTCTTTAAAAAATATATATATATATATTCCCCATCTTACGCGAAGAAGTTTTGAGTCAGAGAAGCAAAACACAATCTGCATTTCACCGCCGGCGGAGCCACCGAGGGAAGCCGAAGACGTGTGTTTTCCTTGGTCTTTCTGTGCCGGATCGATGTGGAAAAGTCACGCAGTCGGCCCAAAAATATTTTTTCCCCGGGCTTTGTTGTTATTTATGAAACCGCTGCAGCCTGAAGACGAATACAAACACATTCATATTTGTTCACAAGTGAACCTGCAGCCCCAGCTGAGGAAACGGTTTGCGGCCTGTGAAGGAATCCATCCTCCTCCTCCTCCTCCTCCTCCTCTTCCTCTTCCTCTTCCACCGGCCGCTACAAAAGGTCAAGAACACCCCTGACGGGTGTTTTTTAATGAGGAGGCTTGCTGTAGGTCAGAGAGCTGCTTACGAGTCACAGGAAGATCTCTGTGGGGTTAAGGGGCGACTTAAGGGAAAGGTAAAGGTCCGTCCCAGGTGGAGCTGTGGTTGTTGCAGGCGCTCTACTCAGTGCACCCGTCTACCTGGACGGGATTGAGACTTTGTAGGAGACGAGGTCTCGGTCTGCTGACTTGAAGTGTGGAACGTATTCCTGCACAGATTAGATCCCTCTTGGTCTACATTAGAAGTGCATTAGGAACGTCACGCTGTTTGTGTTCCACACGTCGCTGGTGGCTTCTTCCAAACCCGTTCACCGCTCTCCACCTGCTCCTCGTTCCCCCGGGACGAGCTCCACCTGCTCCTCGTTCACCGGGACGAGCTCCACCTGCTCCTCGTTCACCGGGACGAGCTCCACCTGCTCCTTGTGTTCCCCGGGACGAGCTCCACCTTCTCCTCGTGTTCCCCCAAGACGAGCTCCACCTGCTCCTCGTGTTCCCCGGGACGAGCTCCAGCTGCTCCTCGTTCCCCCGGGACGAGCTCCACCTTCTCCTCGTTCCCCCGGGACGAGCTCCACCTGCTCCTCGTTCCCCCGGGACGAGCTCCACCTGCTCCTCGTTCCCCCGGGACGAGCTCCACCTCCACGTACCTTCAATCAAGCCTTCATCTCCTCCTGCGTGCTCCACCGGTGCTCGATCAATCGATCTGGATTGGTTCGTGTGTACGGGTCAACGTGCCTGGATTTGAAAGCATTTATTTTGTATTCATTAAGGGATTTATATTCAAGATAAAACAGCCTCAAGTTGCTTTTAAAAGCTCTTGGGTGTAAACAGTCTTTCCTGTTGAAGGTCAACAAACGTTTGTCATTCTTCATTTCACTCCGTGTGGATCTTTCCACGTACGAAGGAAACCTTGAAGCGCTGTTGCACGTGTCGTGTTGTGTTGTGTTGGTGTGTGTCCTCGTCAATGAGAGGACGACGTGTCTTTTACGCGGTTCTTGGGTTCAGCCTCCATTCCAACTCTCTGAAAAAGGTGCACATCATCCCCGGGAGGGGGGGGGGGGGTTATCTGTAAAAAGAACTCTAATATTTCAACAATAACAGAAGTGTGCATATCCTTGAAAGCCCTCCTCACTCAATAAAGAAAACGTCTGCAGGACGATTTGATTTCAAACTGAGAAGAAATGATTCTGGTACGAATCCACGAGATGCACCACAGAGATGTGAACGTTATTGAAATACACAGAAAGGAGGGTCTGAAGGTATGACTGACAATGAGAGCTGTTTTGATGGTGAACTACACTGATTGATTCTGTGATCTCCAGGCGAAACAAAATAAATACAGAACCAGCCGAATGAATATTTCATATTTCAGTAAAAAAGCCTCCCTGAAGGCCGACGTCTTTCAATGCTTTCTGCAAACTATAAGTAACAGAAAAATAATGAACAGGGTTAAACCGTTTCTTTCTAAAATGTAAAACCAATCGAATCAAGCTGCTAACAATTAAGGTACCTGGTTTTTATTTCGGGGATGAAGGTCCTGTGACCACGATGGCGCCGTGTTTCCATCCATCGATGGTGGCTGCTGCACTTTATGAACCCCTCCAGGTTTACTTGAGTTGTTCTAAAAGTGACTCCAATGCTGAAGTGTTTAAAAACCTGCATCCTCTGCAGTGACCAGCAGGGGGCGACTCCTCTGGTCCCATAGAAGTCAATGGGAAAATGACTCTCCTTCTCTCTTGATTTATTCAATACAGCGTGATGTTCATTTGTGTTTTTTAGTTCAAGATAACTGTGTTTGCCTAAGAATGTCGGAATCACCTTTTGGGAACACTCAGTTCAAACCTCTCGCGTCCCGTAAGGTTGAAAAACAAGTTACAGAGGAGCCGTATTCGGACCTCGGTACCACGGCTCCACCTTGCCGGCACCCCGAAACTCTTCAGACTCTTCAGTCTTTTACGTTGTGTACAATTGCCACTTAAAATGATTTAAATTGCTTTAATTAAATCAATTTAATTAAATCAATTCAATTTAATGTCATTTCAATGAAATTAGAACATTTCCAATGAACACTTGAGTGCTGATGAAGATCACGTAGCAGAGCAGCGGGTAAATGGACCTTGTGTTGAGCTGCTGGATAGGTTCCGCCTCACTCTTTCAATCTGGTTTTTAGAGGTGAAATTGAAATGGCGTATCGAGGTGTGATGCTGATCATCTAAACATTAGCAAGATAATGGATTTTGCAGGAGCTAAATAACAGCTGAACCTGCTGTTTTTGTCATTTTGGCATATTTTTAGTGAACCGAATGAGTCGCATGAGAATATCAAGTGTTCTTAATAATAAGGTTTTTCACTTGCTAAATGTAGCTGATTGAAGCATTGATTCCTCAGTATGTGAGCCTTGTTGACTGAAAGGAATTATCCAGCATGCCATCTTGATTTGAGTATTTGCGACAAAAATCTACTACTTGAAAAAAAATCGAGTGACGTTTCAACCGTTTGTGATGGAACTTGTGGTTCCGTCTGATGAACATCGGAACCGCATGCTCCTGCATGAGAGCAGTGGGCTCCGCTGGGTCCGAGGGTGATGGAGGAGCCAGCGGAAGGTCACCGGGAGGAGATCGACCGCCAACGCGGCGGGTCCTGCGAAGCGGAGCAGCGCCTCTGAGACCCGGTCCGAAATATTCCAGCCGAGGCATAATCTCATAATCCACCTTCTCCACCTCTCATCTCCAGCCGGGGACCCCCGACGAGGGACTAATTGCGTCCGCGACGACGTTGGCGGGAACGGGGGTGTCGCCTTCGATGTGAGACGGCGGGTGGCTCCACCGGAGGTGAAAGGTCACGAGGGGGCGGAGCGATTCCGGCCGTCAGCTCCCCGTGCAGCACGTTCCAATCTCGCTGAACCATGTGCGGATTCATCTGGGTTACGTACGTTCCTCATTATGAACGCACCTGTTACCTATTTGTCAAGGCAACAATGTTACAGCTTGTGTGTCCCCCCCCCCCCCACATCCCCTCCTTTTGACTGATGCAATTCTCTGCACATCCTCATAATAACCCAACCCCTTCCTGGCAAATCTTCCCCATGACACTGATGGATTTAAACGCATCGCCGACCCTTCTCTTCTCCGGTGTGGAAAAAATAGGCTGCAAAATGGGCTTCAAGCGGGTCGGGATGCAAAGTCTGTGCTGCCTGGTTGATGTGAAGAGACTCGGAGACGAGGTGCAGACCCCCAACACCTCAGCTGTTTGTTTGTTGTCGTCGTTTTTCATGTCTGTCATTTTGTGGAATTGTTGCTTTCTGCAGCTTTTATTGCAAACCAAAGAACTAATAATTAATAATAATAATATTAATAATAATAATAATTACAACCACCGATTATTCATCAGCAAACATCGGTGGACCCAGGAGACGAGTCCGTCTGGACAGAAGTGATTAATTCAATATGTGTCATTTTGAATAAAAAGGCCTCTGTTTGCTCGCCACGCAGTTAAGGTTAGACATAATTGGACAATTTGTGGTTCAAAAGATAACCGGTTATGGGAATTTAGAAATGACTCATTGTTTGGAAATAGAAGCAGGAACAGATGAAATAAAATAGCACTGGTCACATTTAATTTAAATGCAAATATGTAATGTCAAAAGTGAATTTATTCCCAAATCATTCCGCTAACACAATTGATATGCCTCTCCTGAGATGATTATGGACCTTAACTCCCTCATTCAGGTCATGTAGACCTTCACCAGTACAGACAATCAACTTAAATTAGTTGGTTGAGGTTTAATGAATTCAATATAAAAAATGGTCTCCTTTAATTACAGCGTCTGACCCTCTGGTTCAGGTTGAAGTGCTGACTCCCAGGTCTCAGCTCATAACAGATGAATGGTGGTCATTTGAAAGTTCATAAACCGCTTGTAAAAACAAGATGTCACCGTGGCCGTCTTTTTGTTAAACAGGAGGGGCTTAAAAATCGCCTTATAATGCTCAGATAAATATATCTGTCAATCACAATGTAGCCCCGCCCTTAACACACTGAGCTCTACTTTATGTTGTCTTGGACTCCACGTAGACAGTAATTCACTGAATGAACATCGAGCTGCATTGAAGAAGACAGAGGAGTCGCCGCCCTGCTGGTCACTGCGGAGAATGCAGGTTTAAGACCACTAAGCGCGGGCTTCACGAACCCGCCACCGCTCTCACTCTGCCTAGTTACGGTTGCTAAGGGCACTTACCGCTGTCCACCACGTCCCCGGGTTGTCCAGGCCGCAGTTGTCGCTGTACTCCAGGCAGCAGGAGTCCGGCACGCGGGAGGTGTTGTACACCTCGAACCAGTCCGTGTGGTTGGTTACTCCACAGCATCGAAACTGCCCCGGGGGGGGGGGGGGGGAAGAAAAAGAGTCACTGAGAATCCTAATGCGTGATGTCATTCAACGCCCCCCCCCCCTCTCACACCCAGGAACAACATCCGCCGAGCGAATAATTCCTACGTGGCGGGCGGAGGAGAAACCCTTGATCTGTCGCATCTCGAGCCCCTTTTTGTACAATACACATCTCATTTGTATCAAAGGCCTGAAATCATTTCCCAGCTAGCGGGCTTCTTTTTATCTTTTGTGATTGCTATGGATTTTTGATAAAGGATCATGGCTTCCACCACGATTCAATTCATCAGTGCACTTGGTGGGGAAAGATAAGAGGCCCCCGATGTGTTGTTCGCTCACTGGACTTTATTCCCACACGGGAACAAAGGGGATTGTGTGTTAATCTGGAACTTAAACAATGGATCGTGTTTGCAGTTCGGAACCGAGTGACTCTAGCAAAGACATTTCTAAAAGCAGGCCGGGGCCGTGAACTTAAAGAGCCGGAATGTTCGAACTATTTCACCTTGAGGAGAGAGAGTTTGCGGCCCTTTTCTGATTTACTACGCTTCTATTCCCAGAGCTTCCATCACTAACATCCAGGGTGAACTTTGCACCGGGACTCCTGCCGTGTTATTATTATCCATCCAGTGACTCAGCAAGAGAGAGCCGCCTTTTAATGGACCTCAGCCCGACTGTACGGAGCCTCTACACCGTGGGGGGGGGGGGGGTCCTTTGTTTCGCACGTCTTCCGCGTGGATCGTTGCCTCGGCGACGCCAGCGTTTGCTGCTCTACGGGTCCAGAGCGCCCCGATGTCTCCATCTATCATTAGTCCCGTGTCTCTAATCTAATCAGATCTAAGATAATATCGATGAATAATAGAAAAGAAACGGATCAAAGGGGGATTTTACCGTGGACTCTGTGACGTTTTTTATTAATCGATCTGACAGTATTTCCACTGTGAAGCTACGGTTGAGTCTTCTTCACACATCTTTAGTGACTCCCAGCCGGCTTGTAAATGTCCAGATCCCAGTAACAACCGTAAGGATTGCAGAGTTTTATTACCTTTCTTTTTTTTTTTTTACACAAAATGGAGGAAGATAAAACTCAAACGCACCTTTTTAACTTAATGTGATCACAGTGGCACAAATAGTGAAACGTTTCTAATAATAAAGGGAGAAGCGTCACAAAGAATGAAGCCGTCAAAACGCCACCAATCTCAGCTCTTCTTTGGTTTTCATAGTGGCCGAAACTTCATTTCATTGTAGATGAAATATGTTCAAATCCACCCTTGGGAGCCGGGACTGTGTGGAACAGAAGCCTCATACGAACAGATGTTTTGATGTTTTCCTCCGCCCGTTTCTCAAAGTCATTCAGTAAAACCTGACTGAGTTTATTTTGAAAGGAAAACCTGCGACAATCTCACATCGGTCTGTACGATCATCCAGGCGTTAGTCAGGCCCACGTTGCCTTCCGAGCCGAACAGCTGGAGGCCCTTCTTCAGATCCCTCTGGGCGTAGTGGTCGATCTGAGGAGACAGCAGGGCTGAATGTTATTTCCACGTGTAGCTTGTGAGTGGAAACCTGCGCTGGCAGTCTGAGGAGAGCCGACTTATGGTTTTTAATCTCAGCTCAGGTCGTTCTGTGTTTGACCCCCCAGGTTTAAAACGCTCACCGAACGCAACGGAAATGAATAAAATGGATCTTTTCATCCCACCGGGTCTTTGTCCCACCAGTGAAGAACATGAACAGAGTACGAGACAGAAGACATTATGAAGACCCAACTCTGTGTGCAGAGTGAACGACGATCTGTTGTTTGCTTTGTTTCACCAGGTTCAAAGGGTCCTTCTGTTCGCCAGGTGCACAGGTGTCAAGTAACAAAGTTTAAAGTTCAAAAATAAATGGCGCCATCCGGATGGAGTGAAGTCGATTTGATGATAAGTATAAACATCCAGATATCGGTTTTCTCCGCGATGCACCTGCAGATGACGCAAATCAACTGAAAAATCACATCACACTGGAGCAAAGAGTAAAGCAGAACAGCCTGTTACGAAGATATCGAGCCAAATGTCTCTCAACCCAGGGGGCAGGGAGGGGGGGGGACAACCCTTGAACATCCCTGGCCGTACCTGGAAGAATTTTTCAAGATGCACAAACAGCTCATTTCGGATGCGCTGTAAGCTCTGCGCTCCCAGGTACCCCGAGCTCCATGAAACGTCACATTTACATTACTTTAGTTTTGAAACCAGTACTTTTACAGTACATTTTTAAACCCTGGTATCTAAACTTCTACTCGAGTAATGAATGTGAATGCCTTTTGACACCTCTGGCCAGATGTGTTGTATCGCCGGAGCAGCATCTGGAGCGGACGTAACGGTCAGCGGAGGAAGGGCCCACATGCAAAAACAACCAGTCCGAACTGGTTCTGAACCTGAGCTTCAGTCAAACCGCTTCTCCACTTGGTTGAATTTGACGTGTTTTCGTTGCAGAGCCTCTCACTGAAGTCCCTGAAGTCTCCTCCGACTGTGAAACGCTCATTCCGTGGGGGTGGAGAACACCTTACGAACGGACCGAGTCCATCTTGTTCAACCCCGGACAGAGGTCCGCTTGCTTCACCCCAGAGAACCAACAGGACAGTCACAGAGACGCATGTGAGCCGCGCACAACGCGCTTAATGCGGCGAGCAAACAGCGGCCGGCAGGCTCCGCCCTGTTTACACATTTAGACCCAACGAGATCTCACGAGAGATGGAGTCAGAACACGTCCTCCATTCGTCCCCTCAGAGGAGAGCTTTTCCTGATGTCCTGTCACAGAACAACAACTAAAACACCGAGAAACGTGGCTCAATGCTCCTGGCAGGGTGGATTTGGCGTGGGGGGGGGGGGGGGCCGTGCATCAAATCCCCGAACCACAAAACGAGAGAAAGAATGTTCTTTGTAAAAGTGGAATCGAACGGCGGAGCGGTCTGACAGCTGGGGACGGACACGGGGACGCGTCCCCCCCCCCCCCCCCCCGCTGCGTCGGCCTACTTTTCAATCTTACACATCGTGTGAACTCTGAACACTTTGTGTTGCCATGGGGAACCACGCAAAACATCAAAGAAACATCAAAGCCCACAACAACACAAATCGAGTCGAGGTACTTTCCTCTCACCTTTCTTTGGTCGACGCCCCTCGTCGTCATTGGACGAGAACCTTTGCGTCGTTCCAAATAGCGGGGACTCACTCGTAACGTTATCAGAATTAAGCGCACGGGGGGGTGGGAGGGGGGCCCTCTCGTCCAATCACGGAGCAGTTGGGAGAGACGAGCGACGAAAGAGAATCCCGAATGACTTAGACGAATGACACAGATTGTGATGTCTCGCAACAATGGCGGCTGGTGCCCAGGCGGGCGCCGCGAGCTGCTGCGTGACGTCATCGATCCGTCACAGAGCCACACGCCAGGATCTGAATCTAGCACAGGGGGGAAGGGGGGGGGCTCTGATCCCCCGTCTGAGTGGACTGGATGAAGTCCTCTTATCATTCTTTTCCAAGTAGGTCGTTGGCGTAGAGCGGCGCCTGCAGAAGCCGCGGCGAGGCGAGGCGAGGCCGCGGCCCGGCCTCCCGGCGCCGTATTGATGTTGTCCCCGGGACTTCAGTCGCCCTTTAACTACAGCAGGCGAGTCAAGAGATGGACCATCAATTATTCACCAGGCGGGGGACGCGGGGAGGGAGACGAGAGAGGAGACGACCGACCGCGTGGATTCAAGAAGACGAGCGAGAGGACGACGAAGGGCACAGTGTTTACACTTTTGTTGTTTTAATTATTCCTGAAGTAAACAAACGCCCACAGTTAATCTATTAATCTATTTTACCTCTTTGGGTTCTGATGCACAAATCTTTATTCTGGGTTTCAAGGCGCCACTGATTTAAACCCTGGTTTTAGCTCATTTATACCAACGCTTTTCTTTCTGTTTGTGAGCACAGCTGTTTCTCTCCTCCTCCTCGATTCAGGCGCATTGAACATAATCAGTTGGCAGGAGGAGCGATGAGGAAGGAAATATAGGCCAACAGGAGCCTCTTTGGGGTTGAAATGGAAGACACACTTCAGCCGATGGGCCTCAAATGAGGATTTCAAGTATAATGCTTTAATCCGAGTTGTTGAATATAGGATCTATGTACCTGACACCGCTTAGCTGCCCCTTGTTCACTTCCTGTATTGAGATGTTTTTAAATGATGTCTAATGACCACTCAGGTCTGATCCCTTTCATTTGCTATTTAGCAAAGTGATTTTACCATAGTAGTTTGGTCATATCATGTACTACTATAGGAGATGCCTCCATACCTGCAGCACCTTGTTTTAGACGAAGCGCTGTTCATCCTGCATCAATTACCCACAAAGTTCATTAAGTTAACTACAGCAGCAGTAGTGCTGTAGTTCATGACTCCTGGCTAACAGCTACAGTAAAGTAAGCAGAAAGGACATTAGGATTGAAGAGATGTCAGAGGAGAGGAAATAACGAGGAAGAACGGCTCCCAGCAGGAGACACCGTTCAGACACCGAGCCGCAGACGGCGTTCTCTGCTTTTAACATTATCGATCGGGAACTCAAATTGCTGCGCTGAAGGTTTGGGATCCATCCCGGCGGGCCGTGGCCTCCAGGACGGAGCTCAGGTTTAAAAAGCCATCTTTCATACATATGTCATTTGGTCCCTGAGACATCTCGGTGCTTTCTGAATGTGTCCAAACGTCCCACCGGGGTCCTGCCTTCCCGTTGCTCGCGTGCTTCCATTCCAGGGGGGGGGGGGCGGATGACCTCACAACGCTCTTGAAGGGCGCCTAAGCCGCACAACGCTGCGACTTTCAGCTCAATCTGTCCCCAGAAGCCGCTGTGCACGCTGGGAAAGCAACGCAACCCTCCCTGAGTCCCCCGAGTCCGCTCCACCTGCGCCCCGGGGGCGGATCAGAGGCCGATCGGAGACGGATTGGAGACGGATCTGAGATGGATCTGAGATGGATCTGAGATGGATCTGAGACGGATCGGAGACGGATCGGAGACGGATCGGAGACGGATCGGAGACGGATCGGAGACGGATCGGAGGCAAGAAAACAGGGTGAGTGGCCCTCGGGTGACGGACGGGGCGACGGAGCGGCCTCTCGTCTCCGGGTGGTGGTTCTGTCCCGGGACACAGCGGTAACGCGCGCGAGTCGCTTCAACCGCACGGCGCTCCGCTTCGTGGTGACAAATCCGAGTCCTCGGCTCGAGCCAATCAATTACACCTTCCGTCTCTCTAATCAGCTCCTAATTTACACTCGGCGAGCCGCGATCAATGAGGCTGAGGGGGAAAGGTTTAAAGGATGATACTTTAACAGCCTCCATTAAGGTGGACGCGGCTTTTCCTCCTCTTCTCTTCCTGCAGGCGCTTTGATGCTTAAATTACACCAAAGTTTGATATATTAAAAACACAAACGCATTTTGTTCTTAATTTGTGTATTTTGTTGGTGTGGATAATAATTTCAGGATCAGTCGATTCAACAAGCTACCGAACGAGGCGTCTCACAGATATGTACCGGACACACAACTCATTCTCAATGTGGAATAAATTTTCACGAGTACAGAAAATGAAATAAAGCAGATGTGACTGTGGACTCGTACCGACCGGAAATTGGAATCAAACTTATTTATGATCAATGCTCCGTCAGCAAAAAACACACAGAAGCTCTTCTACTAAAACACAGGCTTCACTCACTTGTTTGCTGCCGTGCTTTTGCTCCGGACATCTATAATAGATAAAGTCCATAAATGCGTAATATGAAGACGTAATGGTTAACATTAGAGAAAGACGCTTCGGGGGGGGGGCGAAGACGTGATCACATAAAAACGTCTCCTCTCTGCTCTCAGCTACATTACGGCGTGTGATTAATGGCTCATATACTGCTAAGGAAAGCTTAATAGAGCTGGTGGAAATAAAGTGTGACTGCTTTTTAATAGCCCGCATTCTTTTAATTTATTTCTTTATGGTTACGAATGGCGCCACCGGAAGGAAATACTCCAAGCGCCGGGCCTCCCCCCCCCCCCCCCGGTCGCACGGGGGCGGATACGAAAACAACGAAATGGAACCTCGGGGTCGCCGTTCATGACCCCCCCCCACCCCCCAAGGTGGCCTTTTCTCACCGTGACACCTCCAGTGGAGGCGAAGTCGACGCTGCGTCTCACACAGGGGGGCGGCTCAGGGGGCAGAATTCGCTCTTTTAATTTGAAGCTTTCAACGTCAAAATCGAAAAACGTCTTCTCGCTCGGAGGCCTCCGTCGGCATGGAGCTCGGCCGGGTCCCGGCGGAGTCTGATCTCCAGATGTTTCTGCTCGGCCGATGTTCCTCCCGAGGCACCGCCGCGTTCTCACGTTTGTTTTTGGGGGCGAAGAAGCAGAGGAACGGGCCCATGGATCCGACTTTATACAACCGACTCCAGGTCAATACAGTTCTTTAGCAGCTCGGAGCACCTCGGGGGGGGGGAGCTGCAGAAGGAAAGGCCGATCATTATCCAGAGATTTCACTGCGACGCTCGATCCGAGAGCTTTCCAGCCCCCCCCCGCAGGCTGCTTGATTAGCCGATGAATCCAATAGTCCTCGACAGCAAACACAAATACGACTTTATTTAAGAAATAATACCAACACACAAAGAAGTTTGGCTTTCTCTCTGCAGAAAAAAACCCTTTTTCACTGAAATCACATTCTTTCGACTGCTGGCCTGCTCTCACCCCTGCTGCTAAGTAAAAGCATAATAACACGAGTAATAACTGTTATTCAGTGAAGACTGATGGCAGAAGATGGCGGGTGGTCTGCCGCTCCGTCGTGGCTCTGCTTATCTTCCTCCTGCAGAGTGATTTTCCCCTTCAGGTGATAATAAAGCGCAGCTGACGAGGTTGTAAACCGAAGTGGCACGAAACCCCCCCCCCACACCCCCGTACATCAAGTTCTCCCCGCGCCGCACGCCGATGTCTCGTTTCCCTTCACCTCGCGTGGCCCCCGTCATCAGAGGCCGACAGAGTGGAACAAACGGCTAGCGTTCGGGGGGAGGGTGGGGGGGCGTAATGGTGGGGTTGTTTTTTTTACTGGGTGCAGGAGCAGGTGTGATTAACTGGACCGGCGAGCGCTGGGGGGCCGGGGGGGGGGGGGGGTCGGGGGCCCCGAGTTCACCGAGGCTGCACGCGCCGCCGCGGCCTTTTATTTTACACACTGGAACCTTTTAGACTCCACAGCTGCAGGACCCGCTTTCAGGGCGGTTACCATGGCGACGGAGGGGAGGAAAAAAACACAGCAGGTCCTGATAACCAGAGATATCTGAGATATCTATATCTATAGATATGAATATATAATTTGGATGAAAATCAAAGTAACACTGATTAGGATCTCTTCAGAAAGAGGCCAAAAATGTGTTTGTGCGTGGAAAGGAGCTTTAAATGTTGTGTTAATGTAGGCCACACATTCAAAGAAAATTCCCCACAGATAATATTTGGGTTTTTATTTTGCAAAAACTCTTTTAAAGCGTTAAAAAAAACCCCGATGCGCCGTGTTCCTGTCAAGATGACGTTTGAACTACTTGAATAACTGAACTAAGGAAATAGCTAAATAAAAAGGAGTGTTTTGCAGTGTGTGTGTGGAGAATAATACAAAGCACCAAAGAATGGGGCAGAATCTCTGATAATGACACCATGAAAAGAAGACAATGCACCTGACTAACAGCGCGCGGAGCGAGGGGCGCCGTGGATGGAATACCGAGAGGACGTCTCCACCACCATGGTGAGATCTGCTCCATTTCTTTGGACTCTCCTCCTCAGGTGATTTCTGCACCGCAGGCGTCTTTGTGCTGCTCTTCAAAAGGCCGGACCCGGTCGAAAGGAGCGTCATAATCCACCAGCCCTCGCATAAGAGACGACTCCTTTACCGAGGGGCGCAGTGTGCAGCAGACCCCGTTTGGGTACGACTTCCTCTCCGCGTTCGGACCGCCGTTCAGCAGCAGTCGAGCAGCAAGAGGGTCAAAGTTCAAAGGGGAGAGGTACGTTCCAATAGATCCTGCATGTGAGTCCTGCTCCTCCCTGGGTGCACCAAACCAAAACGTCTTAACCGGCGCTGACATTTCAGTGCGGGAGGCCCCTCCCCCGCGCCGTCTGGGTTCCCGAGGCATCGGGGGGGGGACACAGACACTAAGAGGGAGGTGACGCGGGAACTAAAGGACTCATCACTGCTGATTGGCTGAGAGAGGAGGCATCTGTCACGTCACACCCCCCCACAGAGATGACCGGAGACCGACACGTCCACCCACGAGTCAACACAAACACAGCTTGCCCCCGCCCCCCCGCGGGTCCAAGGCCCGGGAATATCAAAGCAGGCCGTTATTTAGCGAGATGTGTCGAGGCGGAATTGCCTGAGACTCGTGTTGGAGATCCACTTTCCGCATTAAGCGCCTCGAGGGGACGTCCAACAGAATGCACGACCAATTAAATCACAGCCTGCCCCTTTCATTCATCCTTTTGCTCCAGCTCGTTACAGGACAATGGGCTCCTGTACTGGGATTAAGTAATCTGTCCTGTCAAGAGAAAACGGTGGAGTTGTTTCGTCTATTTAAAAAAAGCCAGAAAATACGGAAATCTCCTCATACGGAAATAAGACGCGTGTGTTTCTAACGAAGGACGAACCCGAACCGCGCTTCTCGTCACCGTGCCTGTGATTTAAGTTAATCAACAACATGATTAAAACCCAGAGGTGTGGACTCGAGTCATGTGACTTGGACTTGAGTCAGACTCGAGTCATGAATTTGATGACTTGAGACTCGACTCGACAAAACGTACAAAGACTTGCAACTCGACTTGGACTTGAACACCGATGACTCGTGACTTGACTTGGACTCGAGCCTTTTGACTCGAGAAGACTTTCTACTTCCCATGAAAACTGGGGGAAAACATTTTCACACCACCGCGCCGCTCTGTTTATCTGCATCTGTCAAAAAAATGTGCGCCACCTGTATGCAGAGAGAGCGCGCTGCCTGCACGACATCCAATCACTGCAGTCCATTTGACCGTATCAACGAGACAGCTCGTTCATGGTTACAAAAATCGGGATTTTTGAACCCGGATTCAGACTCCGATGGAAATCCTCGCCAACATTATGTCAACGTCCGTTTTAAAGTAGTGTAATGAGCTGAGTTAAAGTTATTAGTTAATCAGTTATGCAGATGTTGCATGTGTTCACGTTATGCTTTGTTACCAGCTGTAGTTACGCGAGACAACCCGAGTTTTGGGGGGCCGTGTATGCGGAAGTGTTCGTTCGGCGTGGTGACGGCCAACAGTGACCGAAGTTGAGTTGTTTTATATAAATAAATGCAGCGGAGTTGCAAGCCAGTCATCGCCTCCTTATTTACGCTGCAGCATTGGGGTGAGCGTTACAGTACTATAACACAGTCACAGTCGATCCACCGTTACCCTTCCCTTCGTAGTCTAGGTCTGTGAGGCAGCGCACCATCACCCAGGGTTCCCCGTCCCCACTATAATAAAAGGACTCGAAATGACTCAAAACTAAAATGGTACGACTTGTGACTCGACTTGAGACTTGTTGGCTGTGACTTGTGACTCGACTTGGGACTTGCTTCGTCTTTGACTCGGGACTCGAGGGCAATGACTTGAGACTTGCTTGTGACTTGCATAACAGTGACTTGATCCCACCTCTGTTAAAACCCAACGGCGCACGAGACTCGTCTGTGTGCTGCAGACCCACAGATCCACAGCCGGTCCACATCGCCGCAGGGACACAGAGACACAGAGAGACACACAGAGACACGCAGAGACACACAGAGACACGCAGAGACACACAGAGACATGCAGAGACACACAGAGACACGCAGAGACACACAGAGACACACAGAGACATGCAGAGACACACAGAGACACGCAGAGACACGCAGAGACACACAGAGACATGCAGAGACACACAGAGACACACAGAGACACACAGAGACACGCAAAGACACGCAGAGACACACAGAGACACACAGAGACATGCAGAGACACACAGAGACATGCAGAGACACACAGAGACACGCAGAGACACACAGAGACACGCAGAGACACACAGAGACATGCAGAGACACACAGAGACATGCAGAGACACACAGAGACACGCAGAGACACACAGAGACACGCAAAGACACGCAGAGACACACAGAGACACACAGAGACACGCAGAGACACACAGAGACACACAGAGACATGCAGAGACACACAGAGACACACAGAGACACGCAGAGACACACAGAGACATGCAGAGACACACAGAGACACGCAGAGACACACAGAGACACGCAGAGACACGCAAAGACACGCAGAGACACGCAGAGACATGCAGAGACACACAGAGACACACAGAGACACGCAAAGACCCGCAGAGACACGCAGAGACACAGAGACACACAGAGACACGCAGAGACACACAGAGACATGCAGAGACACACAGAGACACGCAAAGACACGCAGAGACACGCAGAGACACAGAGACACACAGAGACACGCAGAGACACGCAGAGACACAGAGAGACACACAGAGACACGCAGAGACACGCAAAGACACAGAGAGACACACAGAGACACGCAGAGACACGCAGAGACACACAGAGACACAGAGAGACACACAGAGACACGCAGAGACACGCAGAGACACACAGAGACACACAGAGACACAGAGAGACACACAGAGACACGCAGAGACATGCAGAGACACACAGAGACACACAGAGACACAGAGACACGCAGAGACACACAGAGACACAGAGAGACACACAGAGACACACAGAGACATGCAGAGACACACAGAGACACGCAGAGACACGCAGAGACACACAGAGACACGCAGAGACACAGAGAGACACACAGAGACACAGAGAGACACACAGAGACACGCAGAGACATGCAGAGACACACAGAGACACACAGAGACACAGAGACACGCAGAGACACACAGAGACACACAGAGACACACAGAGACACAGAGAGACACACAGAGACACACAGAGACATGCAGAGACACGCAGAGACACGCAGAGACACGCAGAGACACACAGAGACACGCAGAGACACACAGAGACACAGAGAGACACACAGAGACACGCAGAGACACACAGAGACACACAGAGACACACAGAGACACACAGAGACACAGAGAGACACACAGAGACACACAGAGACATGCAGAGACACGCAGAGACACGCAGAGACACACAGAGACACGCAGAGACACAGAGACACACAGAGACACACAGAGACACGCAGAGACACACAGAGACACGCAGAGACACGCAGAGACACAGAGACACACAGAGACACACAGAGACACGCAGAGACACACAGAGACACGCAGAGACACACAGACACAGAGAGACACACAGAGACACACAGAGACATGCAGAGACACACAGAGACACGCAGAGACACACAGAGACACGCAGAGACACGCAGAGACACACAGAGACACACAGAGACATGCAGAGACACACAGAGACATGCAGAGACACACAGAGACACAGAGAGACACACAGAGACACACAGAGACACGCAGAGACACACAGAGACACGCAGAGACACAGAGAGACACGCAGAGACACACAGAGACACACAGAGACATGCAGAGACACGCAGAGACACACAGAGACACAGAGAGACACACAGAGACATGCAGAGACACACAGAGACACAGAGAGACACACAGAGACATGCAGAGACACACAGAGACACGCAGAAACACGCAGAGACACGCAGAGACACACAGAGACGGGAACCCGTCTTAATTACATGTGTATCCTGCGGGGGAAAGCGACCCCGAGGACAGAGGATGCATCGGGGCAGCAGTGTTACAGTAATTAGTAGCAGCGAGGATGCTCCTCGTGACGTGTTTGTTCATCCTGAGAGGAATCATCAACGAGGGTTAATAAATGCTGTGTGAAGTGCTGAGCTCGTCTCTATTTTCATGCTCGGATTTTGTGGGATTTAAATGTGTGGAACACACATTTATTATTTATTTCTCATTTCACACTTGAAACTTATGTTCATTTTGCACATAAGATTCCCTTTAAAGGTGGGAAATAATGCTCATTTCTTGGATTATTTACTGACTTACCACAACCTGCAGCACATGGGGACAACCCGAATTATGTATGTTCTCACTGTATTTGACCTCTGCACAAATAGAATTCTTTAAGTGACGTGAAGAGTTTTTCAAAGTGAACAAACACTGAGCTTCACAGCTTTCGGGGGCCTTACCTCGTCTTGGTAGATGCAGAAAAGCATGATGGCCAAAATCTCCAGGAAGAAGATGAGCATGAGGAGGATGAAGAACTGCGGAGACACAAAAGGGAAGAGAATTGTTCAGCAGCATCCATCAGTGAACAGGAGGGAGATAAGGAGAGTGAAGAAGGGAAGGAAGGAAGGAAGCTCACGTTGAAGAGGAACCAAAGGGAAAAGTAATAAAAAACCAAGAAGTGTCTGAAGAGCGCTGAGGAGAACGTGAGGACCAGCGTCCATGTGCCTCAGTGACGGGGCGAGAGATGGGGGGGGATAAAGAGCTCTCCTCTACCTTTGGGTTTGTTAAGGGAGCATCGACCTCTTTCCTGGCCAGTCGCCTCCTGAGGCCCCGTGTGAGCGCTTACAGTTACAAGCTCAATCATCAAGCGCTCTGCTGGGGGGGGGGTCATCTGAGACAACGCTGCAGTATTTCAGAGGGTCAGGAGTATCAAAAGGAAAATAGAAGAAAAGGAGACTGTGATGAAATGGCTCTAGTTTGTCAAGTGATGCGAATCGGAGCAGCAGCTCCTCACACGTGATGGTCCAGGCTGAAGAATCAGTGGAGACGTCCTCCAAGAGGAGAGCTCAGATCAATAACACTGCACATCCTGAGGGAGTGGGACTAGGCTTTAGATTACATAATGTTATAGATTTTACTGTTCTTATAACACCAGATTTTATTACATCAACGTCGTGATAATAGACTATGAATATATCGTCTTTTTATTTTATTTCCCTTTGAGGTTTGCAATACAGTACATTGCTGAACAGACTCTTCTATGGTCTGTTTGACTCTAAATGGTCCATCATTCACTAAATGATCTTCATGCTGTATTGAAGAAGACTTGAAACTAGAGACTGAGACCATAAACTCATGTTTACAATGTTTACTGAGGGAATAAATCAAGAGAGAAGCAGAGCCATTTCCTCATAGACGTCTACAATCCGACTGGTTTTTGGTCTCAACTCATGAATTCATGTCATTTTCACAGGTCCAACAGGATAAAAGGATGAATGATCATTGGTGATATTTACACAACGTGTGTTACGATGATTAAGTGATAAAACAAAATAGATGAGCTAGAACCAGCTGGTCCTTTCATAACAGCACCTCCCTGCCCTGTGATGCAACCCTTCAAACACAAAAAAAGACCCATTATTACAACGATAGACACTCGATTCATGTTATTAAATTTTTTTTGCCACATCCTCGAAAAGAGTCGCAAACGGCGCAAAAAATATCCGTAGAAACGTAGAAATGTTACTTCTCATTTTTACTCTCAATTTCTAAATAAGCTTCCGTCTCCACAGGACACTTCAAACGGGTCAATAAAACGTCCCACGCACCCGACGATAGGACAATTCTAATCATTAAATGATTCAGGAGTGACATTAATTATGAAGAATGGGACCCAGACCTTCAGCCCTCAGTCAGAGTTTCCAAGGCGTTAAAGATCTTTAAAGATTTAAGAGTCCTGAATAATACACAAAAAATCCGAATCTTCTCCTCGGCTCGTGGGATCACACCGGAGGGCAAACGGGACGGCGTTCAGACAGTGATTCTCTGGGAGAACAAACAAGCCCCCCTACCACCCCCCCCCCCCCCCCCCCCTCCCTACCCCCCAGTAGGAGAATCAACGGGAGGGTTTGAAGGCCGCGGAAATCCTCTGTGAAAGAGGAAAACCCCCCGAAGTGCGTCGACAGGCGACACAAACAGCAAGCGTCTAATGCTAATGCTAATGCTAATTGACTCGACAAATTTCAAATTCAAATCCCAAACAGTTTGCTGGTCTTGGAGGGAACCGGACCGGTTTAAACGAGACGATAAACAAACACACACACGGCAACGCTTTGAAAAAGCCGGGCGCCGCCTAACGAGACTAATGACTCGTGTTTATGTGACAGCGACGAGCTGAAAACACATTTGCATCTGCTTCGCCCCCCCCTCCGGCTGTTAGAGCACTTGTTTGGGCTCAGGCCCAAAAGACGCCGGCGTTCGGTTCGGCGCTCGCCGCGGTAAATAATTACAGACAGAAAGCCTCGGACCCAAACGCGCTCGATACCTTCCCCCTGGAATCGTCATCCTTCAAACTGAAACACGTTCCTGCGTTTGCTTCCAGCAGCGTAACTACCCGGAAGATTTATGGTCCATCAGAGGAAGGGTTTCTGCGAGTCAGAAAGATGTGAAGCTTTTGTAAAACTGAGATTCGGCTGTTTGGGAAACACTCTTAAAAGTAAATACCGTACTGTGTCTGTAGGAAGGGGAACCTCTATCTTCTGACACATCTCTGGGCTTTGCATGTGGTGTTTTTGGTGTGAGGAGACTACGAAAGGTAAGAGGCAGAACTTTTGGGCTCCTGGCGCCGGAGAACAAAGAGGAGCTGAGTTCATTACTATCATAGTTACACAGTGGAGGGGGTCCAGGGTCAGGGTCAAACCGCTTAAACCCTCGAAACGCTTCCCGAGACGACGAAAGCGAAACATTGGCGTCACGGTTGTGTACCGAGAGGCCAACAGAGACCATGTGACCCCCCCCCCCTCCCCCGTGCACTGTGTTGTGTGACATTCCCACTCGCCCCACCCTCACTTCTTGTATCTCGCCTTTCGGATCCTTCCCTGACGATTGCAAAGGATTCCTTTTTTTTGGGGGGGGGGGGGGCTCTTGACTCTCAGCGGCAGATAGCACTAAAAAAGGCAGGAAAGCCTGCTGGTGCTCTCACAGAGGCGGCCTGTGGGATCCAGATAGGCCTGACACGTGTAATGGTGTCTGTTATCGTGTCAGTCTTTCACCAGACAGATAAAACTCTCTAAAGTGGTCCTTCAAGACCCTCGAAATCCCCGTCGCTGTTGGACCGGCGGCCCGCAGCTTTTTCTTCCATTACGAGTTTTTTGTACTTGTGAGAGTTAATGAGCCACAGCTGGGTTGCATCTGACGGAAGCCTTCGGCGGGGAGGAGGGGGTGGGGGGGGGGGGGGGGGGGGGGGGGGGACCTGAAAGACGCCGGCTATCTGGGACCAGACTTCAGCTTCTCTGCGCCGGGCTTTTCTTCCAGCGCTTCCATGCGTGACGCTTATTTTTACTGGTTCACGGGGCTGCAATTAGTCACTGGCGAATTGGGATATTTACTCTTTTATAGGCCACCGAAGACTAAAGACTGAAGACTGGAGACTGAAGACTGGTTATTGCTGACGTCCCTGGTTTTAGCAGAGATGGATGTCGCGGCGGGGGCCCCGGGACGCCAGAGCTGTAATCAAAGATTGATTCCTTCGCTGTGAT
>NC_084903.1:23331649-23403285 GCF_949316345.1 Pungitius pungitius
AAAAAAAAAAACACACACCTCCGCAGTGGTGAAGAAACAAATCTCTGACAGCGAAAGTATGACATCAAATTACGAGGGGGGGTGCGAAGAGGGAGGAGGGCAGGATGGAGGGTAATAGAAAGCTCAGCGGACAGTGACCAACGAGACGTGTGCGATGGAGAGGCAGCGGCATAACAAATGAGGGCTGGAGGAGAGAGAAATGGAGACCAATGAGAACGAGAGTGGCATAACAAATTATTGATGGAAGATGGAGGAGGGGGGCAGGGAGGGAAAGGGGGGGGGGGGGGGGAGAAAGAAACGGTCCGGGGAGAACTGCGTGACAGAATGCAGCGCTACATGAGGGCGTAGTGGGGGTCATGATTTCTGTCCGTGTTGAGGTCGAGGGGGGGGGGCTGACCTTTTATGCATGACTGCCATTGAGAGTCTTTTCTTACAACTGAGACTGTGGATCTTTCAGTCTTTTAAAACCAAAGGCAAAAGGTTCAGTGGTTTGTTTTCTTTATTTCCAAAACTTTCTTGGTGACTGTGGAGTCACGTGATGCGCTGGGGAGCCGCAAGGTTGCTGGTTTGAATCCCGGCTGCTCCACGTCAAAGTGTCCCTGAGCAAGACTCCTGACCCCTACTTGCTCCCAGGGCCAAATGTAAGCCATGCGTTAAAATGCAATGAAAGTTGCTTTGGATAAAAGCATAAGTTAACAGTTTAGTTTCTAAATTATACAAAGCATTAGTTTACAAATCTGCTGTGAGGCTCAAATCTCATGAGGCTCAATCGCAAGGTTTCCAATTTCTGGACAAACACACAATTTTTGTACAAAATTTGTACACGTCACGTCAAATGTCAATGATTTTATTCCACAACTCAAGAATTTAAATGCTTTTCACACACGTATCCAAAACGATCATTTTCTGTACTTTTGTACCCCGAGTTTTGAGTATTTCTAATCATCTCCTGACATTTAATCACCAAAAATAATGAATCTTAAATGGCCACCATGTCTTGTTTTGGTCCTGAATCGGCCTCCGTTGTGTGCGTGTTGTGTGCGTGTGTGCGTGTGTGTGTGTGTGTGTGTGTGTGTGCGTGTGTGTGTGTGTTCGAGGCTTCTCTCCACTCGGCTCCTCTGACATTTCACTTCCTTGTTTCTTAATTGTGCTGCTCTTTCCCGGCTTTGCCCCCCCCCCCCCTTCTCTCTCTCTCTCTGCCCATCTCCTCCAAAGCTCCCGTCACCTCATCTTCCAAAGCCCCCCCCATCCCGTTATGTTCCACCCCCCCTTTCTTCCCATCATTAGCTCTTCTCTCACTCACACTTCCCCTCCCTTGCTGCTTCTATCGCATTTCCTTTGCAGCCTTCCCTTGTCATCCTTTGCCCTATCTGCCCCCCCCGAACCCCACCACACACACCCTTTCATCTCAGCCTCATCTTCCTCCTGCAGTAACCATCACCATGTCCACCAGTCTCTTAAATGGCAAATCCCATTTTGTGGGAGGGGGCTTAGATTTGAGCAGACTCAACCGTCCCGACTCGGCCCCGGAGAGCAGACATTGAAGGCTATGTTAAGAAGAGGATTAATCACATAAAAGGAGGCTGCTGAACCCCCCCCCCCCCCCACCCCCCCTCTTGCCCCATCTCGCACACACACCCACACAGCAGCTGCGTAGCAAGAAGCCCTCCTGCATATCCAGTTGGATACGCAGGTAATAAGATGGAAGGGTTACCACTGAATATTTCAAAAGGCATCAAATAGAGCGCAGCACATCGGGGGGCGGGTGGGGGGGGGGTGTAGTTTGCAGATTCAGAACGCACAGAGAGGAGGTGGATGAATAAGTAACCAGTTCACCTGCAGACCGGCTTCACATACCATCACTAAGGACGATGCGCCATAATTCATCACGAAACAACAAGTCATCCACGTGATCTGGAACGAGGAACCAGAGAGACGCCATCGCTCCAAGAATCTCCTGCTTTGACCAAGTCGTTTTGGTGTCTAAACCAACAAAGTTGACCTGAGGATGGATAAAGACCTGAGATAGACAAGGACCTCAGATGGATGAGGACCTGAGGTGGATGAGGACCTGAGATGGATGAGGACCTGAGGTGGATGAGGACCTCAGATGGATGAGGACCTGAGGTGGATGTGGACCTGATATGGATGATGACCTTTGAGCATGTGATCCAATACCAGCTGACAACAGAGAGCACAAGGAGAGAAACGTAACACCTCTGAGATCTGATTACAAATCCCAATGTGATAAAACATATTTATCTGATCTATTCTGGGTGTCACCAGAACAGCTACACGAATATCAAGAGGCCAATCAATCTCTTGAGCCGTGGTGGGCCTCATTGCCTAATTAAAGACCCCCCCCTGACTGCCCGATCACTCCCCTAATCATCAGGATTAAACCTCTTTTAGTCTCAAGTGCTTTGAACAGCTGCCGATGCCTCCCCGAGTTCTCCACGTGTTGCCTGTGACGGACGGCTATTAGAAGCTGCTCAAAGTGAGATGGGGGGGGGAGGGTTCCAGTGATGCCGATCAATACTCAAATTAGCTTCCTTCGCTACCAGCCTCCCGTAGCTTCCCTACGGGAAGGGACGTCTGCAGCTTGAAGAAGCTTCGTGCGGATCTTATGTTTAAGGTTTAGTCTGCTTCATTATAACTTGCAGAGGTGGTTCGGCTCCCTTCAGCAGCGACGCTTATTAACTCCCCCTCAAAGCCTTAGAAAGTGCAGCCGGTATGAATAGTGATCACATGATCACGTATTCAAGTGTTTGCATTGTTTGTCCCCTTACTGCTGTTCAAAGGCCTTAAGGCTGCTGCTGTGATGAATACTGAATGAATGCCGTCCTTCCGTCTTAATCTACGTCTATCTTTAGCTCTTTAATCATTTATATGTCTATATTTATATAATTTGCTACATTCATTGACAGAAGCAGTTGGATTGGCCGACGTTTCAGTTTGTTTTTGAGACGCACGTCATGTGACATGTGTCATTGATCACAGCCTTTCTGAATCATTTCAAAATGAAAAACCACTTCCTCTCCGTGCTTAGCCCGAGGGGCGCTTAGCTTAGCAACAGAGTCCGCTTCCCTTTGTCACCTGTTATGCTAAGCTAAGCTAGTAGCCATCCACTCGCCGTCTACCTCCATCAAAACAACATGTTATTAAATCTCTGGCACAAACAATCGAAGGTGACGTTCCCCAGCGGACGAAACTGGCAGCGGGAGTGAATCCCTATCAGCAGGTGCAGCGACTCAAATTAGAAATGTGTAAATAAGCGGCTAATAATCCAAAGGGTCGGCGAGGAGACGGCGTGCCGACGCATCAGAGGGACGCGGGAGCGCGCCACGCCTTAATTGGGTTCCCAGGCACACGGTGGGGAAAAAAAAAAAAGATCTATAATTAAAACTGTTGATTTCCGGGCTGCTGTGTTTCTCAGTGGGCCATATGGGAGGCTGCTGGACGTGACAGATGGAGGACCAGCCAATGCAACGCAATGGATCCTTTGGATTACGTTTATTTAAAGTACTGTACCTGTCCCTCAAAATTGTTCTTTAAATGTGTAATTACGCTAATTAAACTCCACTGAATTCAGAGGATGAAACGCTTTTACCCGACGACATGTATGTTGATGGTTTAGTTTGTATTTACAAAAAAGTGATTCATTAATTAGATCAGAACGTTTAATGATACACAATATAGAAATTGTGTATCATAAATGGTTGCTATGACAACAAACCATTGTCATAAGTTCACCAAAGACAAACCGTTTGTTATTCTAGAATCAATGTTAATAAGGTCGGAGGCTCAACTTCTCGTTACGAAAAATCCATGAAGAGGAATCCGTTCGGACAAGAGAACGTGGAGCCATTAGCTGTGCTCCTCTGAGACGCAAATAATATGACACTTCAGAGTGAATCTCGTCATTTTTTAGCAAAAATCAATATCCAGCTCATTCGACCAAGTTGGTTTTGTGTGACTGGTTCAACACCATCTGCTTCAAAAGGGCTCCGCTGAGGCTTCATGACGATGCAGATGTTCCTCACCAACAGTCACCAAACCAAAACATGTGACCACGACCTCCAGCAGCTTTCTGTGAGGTCGGGACCTTCTCACGAAGGATTCTGTCAGAAGGAGGGGGGAGATGTGAGATCTTCCCTGTTCGTTACGGCCCATAATGCAGCCTGCGAGTTGAATGTCACAACAAGTCTGTTTTTTTTATCCCAATTGAAGCACCTTCAAAAGGTTTTCACGTCCCGCCGCCAGATATTGTGATGTCAAGTGACATCATTTCGAGGACGTTCACGGCGACATAAACTAAAATGTTCAACGTGCCTTCGTTCCATAAAAGGTTTTTTCCTGCTTTTTCAGCAGAGTTGAAATAATACCAAGAACAATAGACACGTTTGCAGCTTGTGATGGGTGCTGTTTTGTTCTATTCTAACCTGATCAAACCTTTAACAACGCACCAAGTCTTTTTCATGTCATATTCAAGGAGGGATTTGAACTGTTTATCTAAGATGTGAGCTGGCAGAGATCGGCTCCCATTTAGCCCGAAGCCGACGGCAGCCAACAGACAAATGACTTGTTTGGTTATAATTAATAAAAAATGAATGAATACGACACTGGTGTCTCCAGTAAGCTTCGCTGTGGTGGGAGACAAACAGGACACGATGTCTTGTTACGTTTGTGTCAACTCGGTCTCTTCATCTTCTCACCGTTTTTGTCTTGTTTTTGTCCTCTCAATTATTCATAAAGACGTTTTTAAGTCCGCCCTCGTTTGCATTTTCTTACAAAGTTCTAGCAACAAGTGTCAGTTTTTATCCATAAAAACAAGATCTTCTCTTTGGAAACAACTTTTGGGTTTAGTATTTACAATTAAGTAAAGAGATAAAGTGATTGATGAACATTGAGGTGTTTTTTCCCTTTATTAATCCTTCCCATATATTACAATACCTGTGAATTATGGGCCATCGTTTGTTTCTCGGCGTCTGGAAGAGGACCTTCAAACCCGCTCTGATGGGGGGCAAACTGGGAGAGAGGGGGAGGGGGGGGCCAGGGGGGGGTATTTAATGGGACCAGCTCTCCATTGTGATCCGTGTACGGGTCATCAGAGAATCAACGGAGCCTGAACTGAAATGCTTCGTGACTTTGTCTCTTTTCTCTTCTTACCTGCTGTTTCCCCACCTGTTTCCTGCAACCTCCTCATCTCTCTCCCCGTGATCTGTCACCCCCACTCCCCCCCCCCCCCCCCCACCCCCACTCCTCCCCCCCCCCCTTCTCCCTCAGCTCTGCAGCACTCCACCTGCATGCAGCACAGGTCCCGAGCTGCCGTCCTCCGGCTCGTACATCCGCGCTGTTTGGACTCTGTGCTGCAGCACACTGCGGACCCCCCCCCCCCCCTCCCCCACTCCTCACCCCCTCCTCCTCAACGCTGCTACAACCGAACCGCGAGTACACCCCCCGTCCCCCCCCCGTCTACCCCCCGCCGCCCTCTCCTTCTGTCGCTCTCTCACCGTGGTCGTCCCTGTTCTTTCACTTCTCTCAATCTCACAATGCTGCCCCCCCCACCCCCCCCTTCACCCCAACACACACCCCCTCCATCTGGTCCTCTCATTATGCACACTCATTTTGCGTCTGTTCGGCTCCACTTTGATACAGATACACCCCCCTCTCGCGCTCCCTCTGCTCAGCAGCATCTTTATTCTAAGCAGCTCTGCAGCAAACCCCCCCCCCCCCCTCCTTCCCTGCCCCCCCCCCCACTCCGTTTCCCCAGTCGATAAAAAGATGGACTCTTTTTTTTTCATCAGCATTATTAAAAGCCTTTATTTTTACAGCCTGCCTCTCTGCATCTGATAATGCTAATGTGTGCGTGTAGGTGGGGGGGGCAGGGGGGGGGGGCATGGGAGCGAGCGTGTGTGTGAATGGAGGCCGCAGAGGGGGGGGGGCCTCATTGCATCTCAAATGTTGAGTCTCATCAAGCGGAATATGTGAACTTGTCTGACAGCATGCTGACATGAAAAGGCAACAACACTTTGGAGGGAGTTGATGCTCGGGTGAACTCTGCAACACACACACACACACACACGCACACACACACACACACACGGACACACACACACGGACACACACACACACACACACAGACACACACACACACACACGGACACACACACACACACACAGACGCACACACACACGCACACACACACACACACACACACACGCACACACACACACACACACGCACACACACACACACTCACGCACACACACACACAGACACACACACTCACTCACACACACACACACACACACGCACGGTGGCCAGCAAAGGAGAGGGGGGAACATAGAATCTGAGGTTTCAGAGGGTAAAGCAGACTTACTGCTTCTGATTGACAGCTGCTCCAGAACCCGCCTCACGTCGAGTCGTCGTTAAAAAGCCGGATTTCCGTGCGCGGCGTGAAAAGGTTCCCGCGCGGAGAATTAAAAACGACGCATGAAAGTGGAACACCTTTGACCCCCCCCCCCCCCGGCCCCCCCGCTCTGAGGGTGTCGGGTCCTAATTGCAAAACGAGCGGTTTGGCGGCATTGATCCCGACTGAAGCGGCTGATTGAGGCGTCACGCAATTACGCCCCCCCCCCCCCCCCCCCCCCCCCGCTGGGTGAGTGATGGAGAGGAGATTAGGAGTCAGATGAAGTGCGCTTGCCTCTGACTGCACGCTGACTAAGGAGTAACAGCACCTCGTGTTTCCTAACGGCGGTTTGAAGGTCACCAAACGGGCCTTCGTCTGTGTGCAGCGATGGATTCCTTTGAGCGTGCGAGGCCCGAGAGAAGCCTGGCGGTGGAGGAGGGGGCGGAGCTTGAGAGGTGGAGGAAGCAACAGTTGGAGACAGTTTTGGTTGAACGTTGAGCCGCTCAGGAGGGAGGCGACGTTCCGACTGCAGGGTCTGGATCATCGGACCAGAGTTGAGGGAGAGATCTGTCAGAGTCTGTCTGAGGGCCGCTGGGGGGGGGGGGGGGGGGGGGGGGGGGGCAGGAAGGGAACGCCCTTCTCCTTCGTAGCGCTCAGCCGGTTGCAGCTTTTTACTCTCTTTAGCAATCTGCCAACAAACAAGGCCCATAAGTCGGGAAGCCTCTGCTGCTTCCACCAAAATCTCCCACAAATGACAGCTTTGCCAGACAGAAGTGTTCTGGAGGGTGGAGGAGCGTTTAAATCCTCCACCCGGGCTTCCGATTGTTTTGGGGAACAAAGACTCTTTGTGCACTTCACCGTCAAGGTCGGATGACACCGTAGTTTCGGTCGAATGTTCTTTTTGACGCTTCACATTTGATTTTTCGGTACGTAAACAACAACAATCTCACGCAAAGGTTTGTTTCTCCTGTCTGTGCGACCTTTGGCCTTCATCTGGCTCCACGGAGCGTTGACACGGAGCGTCCCTTAGATGAAGACACGTGGACGTGCATCAGGGAAAACAGGCTTCAGTAATCCATGTAATCTTGCAGCTAAAGTGAGCAAAGAGTGGAAACTGATTGGAATGGACCATGGATCGGCATCGGGGGATTTGGGAAGTTCTTCCTCTTGGAAAAGTTGACCCACACCCTCGATGTCACCGAGGTATGGAGACCAGTCTCAGACCTGCTGGACTTTACCTCCAACTCAAAAACACCCGCTGACTCGACGCGATGAGACGATCCCCGTCTGACTGGCGCTGTGCGAGCGCCATGTTAAACGCTGCGTCCTTACCGCTCTGTTCTGGTTCGTGTACTTGTGTTTACTCTTGTGTACTTTTTTCTCTCGTCTTCTTGCAGAGTGCTGTCTTGTTGAGTTGGTAAAACACAATCTCTCCTTGAACTTTACCAAGTGGTTCGTTTAAACCCCAAATAATTCCCACACTTTAGTCAAAACAAGGCGATTGCTTGGCGGGAAAACAATGTGTTCTTAAGTATCCTCATCAGTCATGATGTTGCTCCCATAGCGCGTCCTTGGTTGCATACGAAGTCTGAATGACGCGTCACGTCTCCTTCAGTGCAGCGAGCGCCTGAATCAGCAGGGGATTCCTTCCAGTAACAACGCACAATCATTGTCAATCATCATTAGACGTCGTTGTGTCTAATGATGTGTCCGGATCAAAGCCCCTGCTGAGTTGTTTGTAGTGTGTGTGTGTGTGTGTGTGTGTGTGTGTGTGTGTGTGAGTGATCCCATCTGGAGAAAGTCAATCAATCGCTGGAGTGATTCTGAAGCTTTGGACTCTACGAAGGTTTGTTGTTTTGTATCTGCTACGACGAAGGCAGCGATGATGAGGAGGGAATATGTGACGATGATGATGATGATGATGCTGAGGAGGGAATATGTGACGATGATGATGCTGAGGAGGGAATATGTGACGATGATGATGATTATGGTGAGGAGGGAATATGTGACGATGATGATGATGATGCTGAGGAGGGAATATGTGACGATGATGATGATGATGCTGAGGAGGGAATATGTGACGATGATGATGATGGTGAGGAGGGAATATGTGACGATGATGATGATGATGATGATGAGGAGGAGGGAATATGTGACGATGATGATGCTGAGGAGGGAATATGTGACGATGATGATGATGATGCTGAGGAGGGAATATGTGACGATGATGATGATGATGATGCTGAGGAGGGAATATGTGACGATGATGATGATGCTGAGGAGGGAATATGTGACGATAATGATGCTGAGGAGGGAATATGTGACGATGATGCTGAGGAGGGAATATGTGACAATGATGATGATGATGCTGAGGAGGAAATATGTGACGACGATGATGATGATGCTGAGGAGGGAATATGTGACGATGATGATGATGCTGAGGATGGAATATGTGACGATGATGATGATGATGCTGAGGAGGGAATATGTGACGACGATGATGATGATGCTGAGGAGGGAATATGTGACGATGATGATGATGCTGAGGATGGAATATGTGACGATGATGATGATGATGCTGAGGAGGGAATATGTGACGATGATGATGATGCTGAGGAGGGAATATGTGACAATGATGATGATGATGGTGAGGAGGGAATATGTGACGATGATGATGATGCTGAGGAGGGAATATGTGACGATGATGATGATGATGCTGAGGAGGGAATATGTGATGATGATGATGATGCTGAGGAGGGAATATGTGATGATGATGATGATGCTGAGGAGGGAATATGTGACGATGATGATGATGATGATGCTGAGGAGGGAATATGTGATGATGATGCTGAGGAGGGAATATGTGATGATGATGATGATGATGCTGAGGAGGGAATATGTGACGATGATGATGATGATGATGCTGAGGAGGGAATATGTGATGATGATGATGATGATGCTGAGGAGGGAATATGTGACGAGTCAATTCACTGGAGCGGCTTTTGAATCCGAGGCGAATTTCTGTGTATTTTCATCAATCAGGAGGATTTCACAGGAAACGTGAACAAAAACCGCAGAGCCGAGACGTTGACACTTTATTTCTGTCCGATGCTGCCGTGGAAAACAAAAGCAATGACACGCCGCAATTCAATTTATCACGTAATGCGCATTTGATGCAACTTCAATGGAGGGAACAGAACGCGCTCGACGCAGCGTGTGGGTTCAGAAGCGACTTACTGGGACATCGGAGGGGAGGATTAATCCTTTTATCCTCTCTGAGCCGCCGCGCGCTTTTATTCTTGTGATGCCCGACACTATTGACGCGTTTTAAATGTTTCTACGTGAAGCACGCTGTGGTTTTCCTCCCACGTGACCCACACGTATCTCCTGAGTGTTAGCAAAGGAAGAAGTGGCTTCCTGAACATTAGTGATACTAATTAAAACTGAGGCCTAAACCACGGCAGCACCTTTTCGCCGCCTTTCACAATAAAAGCCTCAGACGTATACACCGTACAAGTGGAAGCAGTGGATCTGGTCAGGTTGAGAAAGACTTATAAAGTTTCCTGGGGGGGACTACGGGGGCGCTGCGTTGTTATAGAATGTAATATGTGACCTACACAAACTCTTCACTCTTCACTTGACCCCGCCCCCCTTGCGTCCTCTTCCTGTAAACACCTCAGTCGGAACTGCATTCGAAAAACAACCCTTTGAAATATTCACACACGAAGGCCAACGGCCAGCGAGGGACTATTCTTGATGATCTCAAAGTATCGTTTGCCTTTTTTTTTTTTTATTTCCCAGCATGCCTTGAGAGCTGCAGATGATCAGCGGTGACGTTTCCCCGGCTCGCCGCTGTCGGCCTGACGTCCGTACGACTTCCTGCGCCCTCCCCCTCCAGAGGCAGGGGGTAAACAGAGGCTAGACAAAGCGGCGTTGAGGGAACCGATAAAACATGGCACGCCCCGGTGAAGAGGTTCCTGCCCCCGCTGTCCTTCCGCCGCGCTGCGCAGCGACCCCCCTCCCCCCGACCGCCCTCCATGAATATTTAAAACCCGCCCACGTCTGTCGGCTGTGATCCCCGGATGCCGGGAGGTGTTTTCGGTCGTCGGGCCTGGCGGCGTGTCCTTCGGGGGGGGGTGGGGGGGGGCGCACAGACTAACAATCCTTCGCCGCCAGGGAGGAAACGACTAAACGGCCAAAGTGCGTCTCTGCTTGACCCACTTCCTGGTCATGAGCAACGCTTCCTGCACCGGATGAACACGTCACATTTATCAGAGGATAAATGTGATCAAGTCATACGTCATGTGATCGCCAATGACTTTGTGCGTGGATGAAAGGAATAAGTTCACACACAAAGGAAAGCGCTACATTGCGAATACAGACCTGAGATCAGCTTCAAATTAGGTGCGTTAAGTGAGTGGATTGCAGCTCCTGACATACTTTCTCCTATCAGGGGGGCTTTTCCTTATGCCTTGACATGAATATTTTAAAGAACTTCACAGACAGAAAACACGCATAGCAGCGCGTAGCTGCATAGCGTTAAAACATGGATACAGGGAAGCACTTTTATCCGGGATTAAAATAAAGTATTTAGTTGATTTTCAGAGAATTCATACCTTTAAAGGAGATAGAGGACTCGCGCCACTATCACCACCGTCGGAGGTCAAACGCCCGAGTCATCGGACTCTGATCTCCTCTTATCTCCAGAGAAAAGTCCTGCAAAAACCACGACTTCCTGCTGATAAACATACGCGGCTCGACTGTCATGACCATGGAAACGTTGCATCTCCAAAAGGCTGCTAGTAGGTCAGTGTGATGGCGATGGCCAGATGCGCTGTCTGTGATTTGAAGACTGGACTCAAAGGAGGCTGCAGTATTAAACTGTCTCTTCCTCCCGAGCCAATAAAAGAGCTTCATTAAAGGGCTTTTTGTTTTTCAGGGAATAAAATATAGATTTGTGAATTTTCCCATTTATTCTGCACTAGGTGAGCATCACAATCTCAGGACGCAATAACGATGAGCAGAGCAATGAAGACGCTCACGATGCCCCCCCCCCCCCTCCTCTCCATATATCCAACCTGTGTGCACAGCGGGCGAGAGGGACACACAAACACACTCTGCCAAAGCAAACGGCGGGCCCATTACCAGGACCACTCATGCTGAGCAACACCCCCCCCCCCCCTCCCCCTCCTCCCCCCCGAAGGCAACGGGACAGGGCGCTGACTGATCTCAGATCTGCGGAAAGACCATTTACTATTGATCAGGCCAAACGGGGGGAGACAGATCTCTCCGCCGGGCTCTGACCTACATTAAACACAACTTCAGAGGACACGCGTCCCCCCCCCTGCCCCCGTCCCCCCCCCCTCTGCCTCCAGTGTGGGAAAGGCCACATTTGTGCTGACAAGATTAATTAAAAAGTGGCTGTGAAAGAGTCTGGTTTGTGGCTTGGGAAGGAGAGGGTGGGGAGGGGGGGGCGTCATGCGGCGTTGTGCATCGTCCGCCTTTAAAAAAAAAAAAAAAAAAAAGAAGCCCGCAGCTGACCGTCTGGCAGAGTGAGCGAGTTTGAGTCTGCTGGACGCCGAGCACGAGGACGCACGCCCCCCTCCCCCACCCCCGCGCACTCAGAACCAAACCAACTTGGAGGGACCTTGTGATTTTATTGGTCACGCGGCTCCTCCAAATAGACTTGTTTCCATAACGACCTGCTATTGTTGCGCCTCCTAATGGAATGAAGAGGCGCTGAGAAAAGGTGTATTCCAAATAATGTGCTGCACGTGTATACACACACACCACACAAATTGAATCGTCTAAAAGGGGGATAATAGATTTCTCTTCGGTCGGCGTGATCTCGTTCGTGAGGAGGGGAAACGGACTTCGAATGTGTGCAACTGTGGAGTTTAAACCAATCCGATCATAACTAATGTAGAGACACATGGAAAAAGAGAGAGAAGCTAAGTCACAAAGATGTTAACCTCAAAAGTAAATAAGTGGAAGTAAGCTGTTTAAATTGCGCTGATACGTTTGGTTTTAAAGGTTTCATTTCGTCGGCTGTCATCTGCCACACGTCTCCGTCCTCGCTGCTGACCTCCAGCTGTGACCTTGGCGAAAGCGCCCGTCGCAGTTTGACTCCTCGACACAAAGCTGAACTCATTCTACTCGGCTCCCATGTTCCTTCCCTTCGGTTTCCCATCGCAAAAATACGATTGTTGAATTTGTTTATTTTTTGCAATAACAAAAAAAAAGCCGCACAGATGTTAGCGGACATTTGCCAGATGGTATTTGTGTCGTGCAGTGAAACGGCTTCCGCCCAGCAGCAGGTTTGAAATGAGTCTGTTTGTTACTTGATGCTTTGCGTACGCCGGTGAGCAACAGATTCAATCACAGAATCACTGTCAGATGAAACAAAGGAAACCCACCAAAGACCTTCTTCTGCACAGCGAGCGCGAAGAGAACGGAGGAGCCTCCTCACTGACGGCACCTACACGCACAGTGTGTGGATTGGATACCTCGGGAAAGTCTTGGTCACACTCTGATAGTCGGTGTTACTGCACTAAAGTTGCTGTCACTGTATTGAGAGTCCCTGTTAACTGCTGCAATGGAAGCATGCAATTAGCAGGTTTTACCTTGTTTTGGGTCACGTGTTGGCACCTGACCATAAAAGCCTCAAATATCCCACAAGAGGGTCATTCGGGGACATATTTTATACGGTAGAAAGACTCTTCAACTTGTGTTGAGCACCGACCTTATTTCAGACATTTCACCAAAAACACATTCTGAAAACACTTAAAGTTTCAGAGGAACGAAACAAAAGCGAAAATCTGTTTTCTGATTTTGGGAAATCCATCAGGGCTGAAACTAAGTAGTTGTTATGTTTTCAATTGATCAATTAATCATTCACAGGACTATATGTTGAAAACCAGCAATCACAACTTCTAAAAGGACAGGATGTGTCTCAGACAGGAACAGCAAGAAATTTAATCTTTGCCTAATGGATAAAAGATCTATTTATTCAGGGGGGATCTTTTGGTCTCAAGTGGGAAAGAGATTAAAGGTTATCGATACGATTACAAAAAGATGCAATTAATGTGATACATTAGAAAAATCACTAAGATGACTAACAATTCACCTGACTAATGACTAAGATTACTAACCTGTCACATGAGTAAGATTACTAATGAGTCACCTGACTAATGACTAAGATTACTAACATGTCACATGACTAAGATTACTAACGAGTCACCTGTCTAATCACTAACATTAGTACCGAGTCACCTGACTAATGACTAAGATTACTAACGAGTCACCTGTCTAATCACTGAGATTACTAACGAGTCACCTGTCCCAGTAGACGCATCTGATTCAAGTTGATGAATTTCTCAAAATCTGTTCCTGTCGAAGTGAAACCACGAATCGGAGGGAACTGCAGCCACTCGCTTCCCGACTCCTTCCAATCCAAAATAATCTTGACTCTATGTGACATCTCACGATTATTTTGAACAAATGTCAAGAGAGAGTTTGTTTTTGATGAGATCCCTCCTGCGAATCCATGTGAGAGCTTATTAGCATTTGAGCTGGCAGAGGTGGAAATCTCCCTCATATCAATTATCTATAGAGACGAGTCGCTGATGAGAGCCCCTGCTGTGCTGCACCGTGTAAGCTCTCACACACTCAGTGAGAGGGAAGCTGAAAAAATAAACCTATTTTTGACGTCCCCTAATCGATCCAATGCCTCTTCAAGGCGGCGCGACCCTGCCGATGCTGCCTGGTCACGACCCCCGCTAGTCACTGGCCGTGACTCGTTAGGTGACAGGTCCTCAGTCGCTCGCCAGACAGGCGGCTCTTAAGCAATGTGAGTAATTAGTCACTCGCTAGTCTTGTGAGTCCATGGTCCCACAGTCGAAATGCAAGTCCTTGATCATGAGAGTCGGTGGTCACCTGCTAACCGCGGGAGTCATAGTCACACAAGTGAGTCATGTGAGTCGTTAGTCGTGCAAGTTGGTCACGAGTCTTGAGTGCACTGCTAGTCACGTGAGTTCGACTGAGGTTGAGTTAGAAGTCAGTTGTCATGACTCGTTACTCTTGTGAGTCGTTAGTCTTATGAGTCGTATGAGTATGAGGCAGTCATAGTCACACACTGAGTCATGTGAGTCGTTAGTAGTGGTCACGAGTCTTGAGTCACGTGAGTTTGAGGTTCTTGGTCATTTTCTATCAATTTGAGTTGGTACTCAGTCGACTCGTGAGTCATTAGTCTCTTGACTCTTTAGTCTTGTGAGTTGTTGGTCTTGTGATAATTTTGTCCTGTGAGTTGTTAGTCTCTTGAGTCGTTAGTCTTGTGACTCGTTAGTCTCTTGATTTGTTAGTCACGTGATTATTGGTCTTGTGAGTTGTTTGCCTTTTGAGTCGTTAGTCTTGTGAGTTTTAGTCTTGTGAGGTTTTAGTCTTGTGAGCTGTTAGGCTTGTCAGTTGTTAGGCTTGTGAGTTGTTAGTCCAAAACTGGCACTATAGGGTTCCCTTCCCCGCCCCCCATACACACACACACACACAGTGTGGCCCCTCCTCGACAGTGCTTTATGGCAGAGAGAAGATGAAGAGTTGAAGAGGTCACTCGTTCCCAGAGGGAGATTGCATCTTGGAAGCTAGATTGCATTTCGGCGTTCGAGGGCCTCATCTCGTTCCATTACCAATAAGAACAGAAGTATGACAAATCAAAGTAGTCCCAGCACTGTAAACCACGGGGGGGGGGGCGGAGGCAGCATCCCCCAAAACTCAAGACAAAGTTGGAACGCAATTGCACAGAAAAGACAGTGTGTGTGGAAAGAAAAAAAACAAGAACACCTCACACACACAGACAAGGCAGAGATGGAGATCTTTAAATGTGAAGCTGTGGAACATGACGGGGCTTCGCGGTGGAAATGAAAGTGATCTGTTGGGGGGGGACAGGGGGGGTTGGCTACCGGAGTGAGATGGACAGACAAAGGCTGAATCGTCTCCCTGTGCAAACAGATAGGATCATCCAGATAGAGCGGATTGACAGCCTCGATGGGCTGAGAAGGGCCTGCGGTGGGGGAAAGAGGAGGAGGAGGAGGGGTGGAGCAGAGGTAGGTGATGGAGCAACCCAGCGTTGTGATTAACGAGTCCACGCTAAAAACGGCAGCTGCACATATGAAGAAGCTTACCACAGAAAACAAAGTGGCGCACACCCACGTCTGGAAGTACTGTATGGGGAAGCGAAAGAAAGCTCGACCCACCCACACAGTGGGCTTTGTTACACATGATCTAAATGCATGACCTGTCTTTTCCTCCCCCCACAAACCCCCCCCGCCCCCCAACCCTCCGCTTCATCTTCACTCCTCTCACATCACTCTGGCACAGATACCACGGCTCCCTCTGGCCCACATGAAATACACAAAGAACGTGTGAGTAAACATGCAGAATCTTAGATCGCTTACGTGACTCTTTCAGCCACGTGAGTCGATGGTCGCTCACAAGTCAGGTGAGTAATCTTGGTGATTAAACCGGTGACTCGTTAGTAATCTTAGTCATTAGTCAGGTGAATCGTTAGTCATTTTAGTGATTAGACAGGTAACTCGTTAGTAATCTTAATCGTTGGTCAGGTAACTCATTAGTCATCTTAGTCATGTGACTTGTTGGTTATATCAGCCATTGTTGATTTGTGTCATTAATCAAGTGATTCGTTAGTCAATGGCTAGTCGGGTGACTCGTTAATAATGTGAGTCATTAATCAAGTGATTTATTAGTCAATTGTTAGTCAGGTGACTCGCTAGTAATGTGAGTCATTAATCAAGTGATTTGTTAGTCAATTGTTAGTCAGCTGACTCGTTAATAATGTGAGTCATTAGTCTCGTGAGTCTTAAGATACTTTCACGTCACATTAGCCATTAGGAAAGGTCAGTTACTGACCCCCCCCCCCCCCCACACACACACACACACACACACGCGCACACACACACACACACACGGCTCGTGACTCACCCAGAAGAGAAGGTTGAAGAAGACCATTCCGTATCGCAGGGCCATCACGCAGCCCTCGGCCATCCTGCAGCGGCGCAGCTCTAGGAGGAAGATGAAGGAGAGGTCCAGGTAAAACACCACGTACTTCTTCCCCTGCTGGGCGTAGCGCCCCTTGGACGCCTGCGGCCCCTTCGTGGTGTGGAAGCCGAAGGCGAAGGGCGGCCGCTTGTACTCGAACTCCCCGCTGAAGCGGTGGAAGCCGGAGGTGAACGGCGGCGAGTCGGACTTGCTGTCCAGAGACGGACTGCGCCGGTACGGGGTCTCGTCGGTGCTCGAGCGTCTCATGGCGGGAGGCGGACGAGTCAAAAGTCCGTCCCGGCCTCAAGTCCTCAACGTGGGGGGGTGGAGGAGGTGTAAGAAGTTACTCCACTCAGTGCAGACGGATGGATGTCTCCTCGAGTTTTCCTAAAAAACTGTTAAAAACCCTATCGAACGATTACAGACCCCCCCCCACGCGACTCCCCACCCATGTCCCCCTGCCCCCCCCCCCCACGTCACCTTGTCCCACCCAAAAGGTGCGGTCACTCTTGATCTGCTTTAATCTGCGGTGCCATTCACGTCCCCTCCTTTAATCCCGCGGTCCCGCTGTATTCTGCGGGGCACTTTGCGTAATCCCGCCGCTACGCACGCTGTTAATTTCGCGCGTTTTAGGGCATCGTCCCGCCGTGCGCTCACCTCTCCGCGACCACTTCCTGCGCAGGTGTCGACGCTCCGAGGGATAAAAAAGCCGGGAAACAGGAGCCGTTCCTGCGCGAGATCCCCTCTCTCTCTCTCCCCTTCTGCGAGCTTTGAAGACGAGGGGGGGGGGGGGGTACAAAGGGGGAAGGGGGGGGGGTGTAATGGCACTTGATCCGGGGCCAATCAACTTCTGCTACTCAATGAAGAGCGCAGTGCGCGCGGCGTGGTAGAAAGCGAGCGGGAAGGGTGGCGCAATGGACGGATGCGCGTGAGAGCGGACCCCACTTTGGCGCCTTTAATCACACATCTGCCGACTCCCCCCTTCTTCTCCTCCGCTCTCCCCTCACCCCCCCCCCCTTCTCTGTGTGGACGGGAGGTAATTGATCCCCAGACTCCCCTCATCAGCGAGGTAAAAAAAAAAAAAGTGTACGGCGTCCCCCCCCCCCCCTCCTACTCCCACAAACACACACACGCGTTTTCCTCTTCTCTTAAGTGGGCAACGAGATCAAGGTGTCCACCGCCGGGTCATGGCGAGAAGAATGAGCGAGTCAGCTCCCTCACTGATGTAGAGAGAGAGAGAGAGAGAGACTGCAGTGTTTCAGCTCCCTCCCCTCTTTCTCCTCCACAAGCTCCTCTCTCTCCATCTCTCTCCATCTCTCTCCTATCGCTCTATCTCTCTCTCTCTCTCTCTCTCTCTCTCTCACACACACACACACACACACACACACACACACACGTACCCGACCAGCCAATCAGTGTCTCACATTTATGTACATGCGACACACAGGACCTGGTGTGTGGTTAATATATACCAGCAGCCTGCTGCTCTGGTGCATCCTCCTCCGCCTCCTCCTCCTCCGCCTCCTCCTCCTCCGCCTCTTCTCCCTGGACCTCATTCCACATGCAGAGGTCGTTCTTGCTGGGCTTCAGCCGTGTGCCTCTGTCCCCGTGGACCCTGACTCGGGTCCCGCTGCAGCCACGACAAATGTTTTTATTCAGACTGAGGGGGAGGAAAAGTGGTCACGCATGACCAACTCGCCAGAGAGGTGCCTGGTTCCGTGACATGCGGGGACATGAAAGTAAATTAGAACCATTTGGTGCAGCTGCAAGTGTCTCATTTGGCATTCCGCTGTCCCTCCACCCTCTTGTGTCCCCTCTTAACTTAAGGCTGTGGAACCAGCACTCCGCTGTCACCGTGACTCCGCCCACCTCTAGTGGTCTGTTAAGGTCAACAAGTGAAAAGGTCAAACCACCATCTTTCGTTCAACAACACCACTTCATACCAGCAGGAGGTTCTCATTTTAATGTGCGTTTCCATCCACGAGCATTGCACAGACTTATTATTGATAAGTTGGTGGTGCTAATTCACCATTTAGGTGCCATTTACTGAAAAATGATACAAATATTTTTGCGATGTTTGTTTCATGTATTCATTATTGGAAGGCTGTTGCTATATGCAAAGTGAATGGAAATGTGCATTAAAACATGTGGATGTACCTGTAGACACACTACAGCGGATCCACGTCCCAGCAAAAGTTGTTTCTACTTGACACTGAGCATGCATGCATGCATAAATAATACATGCTGTTGTATCACAGCGCATACATATTTATACAGCATCGGGCTCATTCCGTTCATGTGTCCATTACACGCAGTACGCACCAGAGACTCGTTAGACGCCCACCAATTGATATCTATGAGTGGATGAGTTCTGCTTTGGTAATTGATCATTCTTTTGGGTTTGAAAGCGCCAATAACGTTTTCATTCACTGTTGTTCTTCCTGCCAATCAAAAGAAAACTCTTTCTGGTTTCCTCTATTGATCGGAATATATATTACTTTATACACTTTATTTCCCCTTGGGGATTAATAAAGTATCTTATCTATTTATATCTATCCAAATTGACATATTAATGTCAATGTGGAAAAATAACAAAGAAATGCCCCCTGTTATAATGGTTAGGGAAAAACTGATCTATTTAAACTAGCTCTATAATAGTATTTGTCCGTTTGCCATTGTTAAAGTGGTGTGGAATCCTTCTTCATGGACTATTTGACACCAAATGGACTTTTAACGAACATCATGCTGTACTGAGACCATAAACTCATGTTTACAATGTTTACTGAGGGAATAAATCAAGTGAGAAGAAGAGTCATTTTCCCATAGACTTCTATGCAATCAGACTTCTTTTTGCTCAATGGAGCCCTAAAATAGGCATTAAAAGCTATCGTCAGAAAGTGTAATTCACCACACAATGCTACACACACACACACAGAGTCAAACGCACACAACAGATTTCAATATCCCCCAGTGGAAATTCTAACAAATTGCACGTTAAAATTCTACCAAACCACCAGAAAGAGTTCGCGGTGCGTTCTGCACAGGGCATCACATCCTGACTTGTGTTCAATAATTTCCGCACGCTGCGTCGCAGTCAAGAAATCACCCTCCTGCAACACGGCTGTGTGTGAGGCACATTTTCACAGCAGCTCGAGGCCACTGATAACGGAGAAATCAGAGCCATGAAGATGAATATCAACGGCTCTGATGGCAAATAAACATGTTTTACTCAACCGAGCTGGCGCGTTAGGGACCTCAAGAGTCCCCTCGCTGACTAAATTGAGATTTATGGACAATAAAACAAAAATTGATGAATACAGATAGCCACAAAGTGTTTAGTACAGACAGAAAACCGGCATTGCAGAATAAATAATGCTGTAAAACACGAGATTGGATTCTAAATAAATGATGTAGTGTTCTAGTGGAAAAGGTAATACCACAGAATGTATTATTAAATAGAATTGTTTTGGAATAAGCGTTTATCATATCTATCATCTTCGAAACGCAACACTCAAGGCTTTCAGTAACAATCTTTTTGCATGTCAAATAGCATAAAACCTTTAAATATTTATGTGTAATGTTGATTCACAGTGACAACAGAACCAGGAAATAAAAGTGAAGGCTTCCTCAGGCGGTGAACCTCATATATTCATCTCCACTGTATAATATAGTCGAGTTCGACCCCGTGTGGTAAAATGTGAACACAAAACACATTTGGTTGCGCAACGCCTTTTGTACGTTGACAATTATTCAAGTTTAAAACCTGAATGCTTTGTGTTCAGTGACCTCCACTGCGTTCACTTGGAGGAACGTGTGGCCAAATCTAAACTGCTGTTTAGATTCCCGTGTCACGGGATGAAGTGCTGAGGACTGTTGCCATAGCGACGGGTCGACTGCACAAGCGCAGCGTGCACTCTGGGACGCGGACGGTGGTCTCCCGGGTTCACCGGGGTCCTCTCGCTCCTTTTTTGCAGCTCTCGCAGTCGCTTCACGTCGCAGTCGAGAACAAAGTGAAGTACAATAAACAGGTGACATCCCGAATGGCCCGTTACACAGAAATAAAATCAACTCACGCGTTGACCGTCATGTGGCGTTTTGTACATGCCGTTTAAGCCATAATTCAACTAAATGTTGAATTAATATATCCACGAACGAGGGGATTTTACACTATTGGACACGATTAAGTAACAGTGACTGCATGTGAGCCAACCTAATGTGCTTGTGCGAGAGCCATTTGTGTGTAAAGCGATTGTGTAAAATGGTGTGACGCAGTGCTCTCCCACTCAGAGCCAAACAGATGTGCAAACAGATGCAGCGGCAGAAAGTAATGTCGTTATCTACTTTTATCTGCGTGTCTTTAGTGTGTAAATGAGGAAAGTGTGTAGGCCAACCCTCCGGTGAGAATTATCTGTTCCCTAGTGCACTTTATATTTAACTTTTTTATTTTTTATTTAACAGCAAAAGCTGTGCCTTTAGGCTGCATTCTGTGTAGTGACCAGCAGGGGGCGACTCCTCTGCTCCCATAGACGTCTATGAGGAAATGACTCTACTTCTGTGTAGTGACCAGCAGGGGGCGACTCCTCCTCTGCTCCCATAGACATCTATGAGGAAATGACTCTACTTCTGTGTAGTGACCAGCAGGGGGCGACTCCTCTGCTCCCATAGACATCTATGAGGAAATGACTCTACTTCTCTGTAGTGACCAGCAGGGGGCGACTCCTCTGCTCCCATAGACATCTATGAGGAAATTACTCTACTTCTGTGTAGTGACCAGCAGGGGGCGACTCCTCTGATCCCATAGACGTCTATGAGGAAATGACTACTTCTGTGTAGTGACCAGCAGGGGGCGACTCCTCTGATCCCATAGACGTCTATGAGGAAATGACTCTACTTCTGTGTAGTGACCAGCAGGGGGCGACTCCTCTGCTCCCATAGACATCTATGAGGAAATTACTCTACTTCTGTGTAGTGACCAGCAGGGGGCGACTCCTCTGCTCCCATAGACGTCTATGAGGAAATGACCCTACTTCTGTGTGGTGACCAGCAGGGGGCGACTCCTCTGCTCCCATAGACGTCTATGAGGAAATGACCCTACTTCTGTGTGGTGACCAGCAGGGGGCGACTCCTCTGCTCCCATAGACGTCTATGAGGAAATGACTACTTCTGTGTAGTGACCAGCAGGGGGCGACTCCTCTGCTCCCATAGACGTCTATGAGGAAATTACTCTACTTCTGTGTAGTGACCAGCAGGGGGCGACTCCTCTGCTCCCATAGACGTCTATGAGGAAATGACTCTACTTCTGTGTAGTGACCAGCAGGGGGCTCCACCCCCCTCGTGTCTATTCAAAGATGTGTTCAGTCCACAAACATGGTGGTGACAACGTCCACTTCTTAAATACAGTTTGTCAGAAAGAATCAACGATTGTCTTTCACAATTTACTTTAGTGCTTACAGCCGAACGGGTACATAACCGACCATCCAGGAAGGGGAACTGAGGAAATGAAAATGAAACTTTTATTATTTATAAAAATAGCAAACCGCTGCGTCCACAGAAAACAAAGTAATTGGGCTCAGAGTTGCGAACAGCAGGTGTGTGTCTGCTTGTGTTCCAGGAGCCGTCAGCATCAGCAACAATGCTCAGATCCAGCCTCAATAAAGACCTCACATCTGCATGAAGGCCATGTATATTTAAAGAAGGCCTTTCAACTGGTGCTAACCACACAAACATGTCGTGAAATATTAAGAACAGAATCTCAAAGGGCCCGTGGCAGCAGCTTCAGAGCCTCGTAACGCGTCGACACGTTCAGAAATAAGCTTTAAAAAAAAAAGGTATGTGTAAGTAAAACACGACACAAACCACGCTAACGGGACTTTGGGAACGCAAACAACAGTCGTCTCTGTTTTACTTACAACCGTCACTCACGAACGGGGTGAAGAAAAAACACCCGACAGCTGACTAATCTTGTGTGCTTTCACTAACCCTCAAACCTATCCCTGACCCCAACCCTGACCCTGACCCTGACCCTACCTGACCCCGACCCTGACCCTACCTGACCCTGACCCTACCTGACCCTGATCCTGACCCTGTGACAAGCCCCATTCACCCACATCTCCGTCTACCCTCATCCGTAGCTCCGTCATCTCCTCAGGCCTTTCTACCTTTCCAGTCGGGGGGGGGGGGGGGGGGGGGGGGGTGTCCGCCACCTCCACGATTCATTCTCTGGAAACTCTGCGGAAACCGTCTGCTGCGAGGTCCAAAATGAAAAAATAGAAATAAAAAAATAAAAAAAACATCAAACACGAAGCAGTGCGAGTGACGTCTGACATTTTACATTGTGCCGCTAATCCCTCTCAGAGCCGGCGGGTTATTTCGGCGCCTGCCAGTCAAACGCCATCATCAGCCCTCAGTGTGTGGATCCGTATTCATGGGCATGAAGGAAAGAAAAGAAACACCCGCCAGGGAGGACAGGGACCAGCGGGGGGGGGGGGGGGGGTGCTGTAAATACCCCCCTGTACAACATCTCGCATTATGTAAAACCATACATGCATGAACGACCCCCCCACCCCCCCACCGCCCCCTCCCACTGTGCTCACCCGGTTACACGGCTCCCACTCCTTAATAAATGTATATTTACATTGCGTTGCTTCTAACAGAATCTTTTATTCTTATTTGCAGATAAACACTTTTAAATATGAATCGTTAAAAAAAGGCCTGCATCTTCTGGTGATTGTCCCGTTTACATCACTCATTATACCATAAATGAATTCATTAAGTCTTTAAGTGCCACGGAGTCCAATCACCGGGTATTCAGGAGCCATTTCATTAATCAGCGTCTTTGATTCGCCGCACTTGGTCTGATCTTTGAATGGTTTTGAAGTGCGATGAGTGAGTTTCTCTCTCTGACCATCAAGCGTCAATTTCACTGAGCAGACGTGTTGAATCCAGCTAACTCCTGCTAAAAAAAATAAAAATAAAAACGACTTACAGAAAGTCAAAGAGCGCTTTCATTACGATCTTCATACACAGACACGTTTAAACCAGACAATAAACCTCTAACGTGACAAAAGACTCTCGTAACTAACGACACTTGACTTATGCCCCCCAAGCCCAAATGTCGACTATTCTCTCACCATTGCAAGCAGGGGACGCTTAAGGGTGGGGCTTATTGTGATTGACAGGTCACGAGAAACGTGTTCGGCGTCGTTTAAAACATATTATGTGAAAAACAACAGTAACACCAAAGCCTAGTTAGCTTATCAAATATAATCAATCATTATAATCAAAATAACAATATGTTCCTATAATAGAGAAAGTAAACGGTCCTCTTCTCCACATCCACAGGCACGTGTTGTTCGACTGGTTTCATATCTTGGAACACTGGACACGGGGGGGGGGGGGGGGGGTTGTGGGCGCGGGGGGGTATATTTAGTCTTTGATTGGAACGACGCCCCCGTAGCTCGTTATAGTCAACAGCCTCGTTAGCTGTGGAGACACGTGAGCGCGTTGGAGGAGGATGGAGAACGAATGGTGCAGGAGGCTCCTCCATTAGTGGAATTAATCCAAACTGATGTTCCCTTATTTTAAAGAAAACAAGCGCTTTGTTCAGACAGCGTCAATGTTACTCAAACTTTATAATGTTCCTCAGTTAGTCCCTGAATTCAAAGATTCTCAACGCAGCTTAATTAAATTTGGGGTTTTATACAAATGAACCTTCTGCTGATCAGATGAATGTTTTCATGTTGAAGAAGAACAAGTCGAGCTTTGACTTTACAGACAATACTTGTTCAATCAAGAAATATATTGTACACTATAGATTATTTTGTCGGATATTCCATTGGTGATTTAGTTGTAAATTATCGTGCACCATCCACCATGGCAATTTCCTCGTATGTCCAACACACTTCAGATTATTGAATCCTGTAATATATAGAATACTACCATCATTGAGACGTGTCCGGTGTCGTGGTTAAGTTCAGGCTCAGAAAATTCTCATGGTTAAGAAAAGAAAATCATAGTGTAGGGCTTCAAATAACCGTTTGACGTAAAACACACATGTCTCTTTTCTGTCCCTTGTTGACAGCGTCTTCACTTTAAAAGGACGATTGAAAAAGGAAGAAATGATGACTCCAAAATAGTGATTTATTATCCTTAAATGATGAGTTAGTGTCTTAAAATAAACAAAATACCTCAGAAATAATGATCTGGTATTTCAAAATAATGATCTGGCATTTCAAAATAATGTCTTATTTCCTCAAAATAATGATTTATATTTGGAAGATAATGAGCAATTATCTAAAAATAGTGACTCCATTTCTAAAAATAATGAGTTTGGATCTTAAAATATGGGTCATCCAGCCCCGTCCCCCCCCACCGCGGCCCACTCAGCGGCTCATTTAACTCCCAGAAGCCGACCGCACATCTGCGTTCTGGCCCTGCTGTAACTCCAGTACCACCAGCACCAGTTCAGCATCGGCAGCTGAAGAGGCTCCACTGGCCCATCCAGTCCCCAGGAGGATGATTTACTAGTACTTCTAGTACTAGTACCCTAGAAGTACTAGAAGTACTAACGAAGACTACAATCATGACTGTGTGCAAGCAAACCAGTTCCTCCTACTGAATAATCCATGAAGGCTTTACCTGGTTATTATTGCGAAGGGATGTGATTTCTTCTTTCTGCGTTGTTTTAAGCATTACACAGTTTGTTTTTAATCATTCGGTGTCAAAAGAGGAATTCCCGAACCAAACGGAGCGCAGCAGCAGAAGAAGAAGAAGAAGAAGAAGAACCCGCCGGCCTCCTTCAACAAAACCTTCCAAATTTTTCCGCAAAGTGTCCTCCGCCGGGGGAAAGCAAACACGAGTATCGGGAAAAACGTACTCCTGCTGAGTCTCGGCAGCTTTGTCTCCATGGCAACTAATCCGCGGGCTGTGGCAATGAAGACGTAGCTTGTGAACTTCTCAACGAGAACGAGGCGCCGTGGAGTCTGCAGCGGCAGCCTGTGAATGTTAATGATACCTCGGACCCAGATAGGAACCCGACACAAGGACACGTCGGATTTGCTTCGTCTCGTCATACGTGTCCAGATGATTAGACAAGGAAACGTGTACAAAAATTACATAATAATCTCTGGCTAACCGTGCCTCTGTGTTCTTTGGGAGCTGAGACTCTTTGTACTCATGTGGCACCTTTCTTCATTAGGTATTTAATCCTGACACTCATGTGCTTCACTCTCCTTCTACGTCTCCTTAAGCTCGTTTCTTCCTCTCTTTGTGGTCATTTTTTTCCAGCGGTCTCGCCTCTCCTTTGATTGACATCAACAAATAGCAACAGTGACTTCAAACAGATGCTCCGTCCCAGTGGCGCTCCGAATGGCTGCGCCCCCCCCCCCCCCCCCCCCCCCCGGGGCCTGTGTGTGTGTGTGTGTGTGTTCTCACCAACGAGGGGCACAGTAATCAGGGCAACAAAGGCGTCTATTTGAGGGTTGATTACAGTGCCAGAAGAATTAGCGCTTAACTGGGGCTAATGACGTGTGACATTAGCGCCTGTGAGCTGATTGGGACGTAATTGGAGGTTTCATTACATAATGGCTTGAATAATCAGATGTACTTTTAATCAGAGTTTTCGGTGTGACACTACTTTTAAAAAAGAAGATATGCATGACCAAGAATCCAGTGAATCCAGTGATGGGGGCGGGCTCAGAACAGTCAGACGGAATGAGAGGGAATGAATTTTAAAAATAAGACCCACAATGCACCGGTGTGGATGAGCCAATGGATGGCGAACGGATCATTAGAAATAGTGGCCCAGAAGTAGAAAAAGCTTGACACATGACGGTAATAATAATAATAGTCATAACAGTAACCATCATATTAATCATAATAACTTATCAGTATCTTTATAACATTGTTATTATTATGTAATAACCAACAATCAACTTTTTAGAAGCTGCATGATAAAGACACTGTGAACATTACAAAATGACTAAATATAATAGCTGTGTGAGATGATATGTGTGTGTTTGTGGGTTAAACAATACATTACTGCACAACTGAAAGCTCACATAAGTGTAAACATTTTTACTAGGAAACAATTTGCCACAAGACACTGGCTCTAAAAATGCATTCATTAATTTAAAAAAAGTCATTTTAAGGGTCATTAATTACAAGTCAAAGTCTTGCACCCAAAACTGGCCTCAAATAATTAGTCAAACATTTTTTGCAGAGCTTTTTGGGGCTTGAAGGCAGCAACAGTTTCAAGTCTTCATCAAAAAAGTTCATTTAGTAAACGACGGTTGATTCAGAGTCAAACAGACCATAAAGCAGGGCGTGCTGAAGGGGGGGTTGGGAGGAGGGGGGGGGCTGCTCTGCGTCTGAACTGCTACGCCGTGTGGTTCCTGAGTGTTTGTAGAAAAGGGAAAGGTTATCGCACTAATTTACCGGGATCGATAATGTGAAAGAGGCTTGAAAGAACGTTCACGACTCTGTAAAGAGATTTGAGAGGCAATTGACTTAGGCACAAAAAACATTTAAAATCAAATATATCTGTCCATTTATTTCAGATTCTTTGGAAAATGTTGAAATAAGAAGCTACGACGGATTGTGTGGGACAGCTTTCCATTGTAAAAACTGCATGACAACCTTCAGTCTTAATACAAAATGGAGTAGATTCAGTACTGTACTTACATGTGTAAGTAAAACAAACAGCGTGTTACAATGACTCCCTTTGGAAGGTAGCGGATCACAGCCTCCCCAACGAGCCCGAGAAGCTGCGCACACTTTCTTTGCAGTTGAAAAGAGGTTCAGATGTGACGAGTAAAACAAAGGCACCGCTAAGACGAGCTGAAGCCGTAATTTTCCCCAAAACTGTTTCTGTTTGAATGGGATAATAATAATAATAATAATTTTAAAGAACTGGGGGGAAAACAAAAGAATAGCACAGATATGAAATAAAGCCAGCAGAAGAGTACAGGAAATATTTTGACTGACTACGTATCGAGAACTCCCCCATGCGATGCAAAATTACATGTCATGTAACGCTTTGTTGTACCACAAGGAAGCCTAAAAAGAACTGCACGGGCTGTGTAACCTCTGCTGCTATTCTTATCGCCTACGAGGCGTCTAAACATGCAGTTAAGTATAATATAGAGACAGGAGGAGTCCTTCATGTCGGGCAGAATGAGATGTGCTGGAAAAAACATCAAGAAATAAAGTGAGGCCTAGGTTTCTGTGTTAAACAGCGCGTGGGAGAGCGCGGTTGTACTTTCCATCTCTCAGCAGAGCCCTGGGCGAGGAAGAAACTCAAAATGTGACAGGCCGCTACCGCCCCGCTGCAACCTCACTGGCGCCTCGCAACCGCCTCTCAGCCGCCTCGCAGCCGCCGCGCAGCCGCCTCGCAGCCGCCTTGCTACCGCTCCGCTGCAACCTCACTGGCGCCTCGCAGCCGCCTCGCTACCGCCCCGCTGCAACCTCGCAACCGCCTCGCAGCCGCCTCGCAGCCGCCTCGCTACCGCCCCACTTCTGCCTCGCAGCTGCCTCGCTGCAACCTCACTGCCGCCTCGCAACCGCCTCGCAACCGCCTCGCTACCGCCTCACTGGCGCCTCGCAACCGCCTCTCAGCCGCCTCGCAGCCGCCTCGCAGCCGCACCGCTTCTGCCTCACAGCTGCCTCGCTGCAACCTCACTGCCGCCTCGCAACCGCCTCGCTACCGCCCCGCTGCAACCTCACTGCCGCCTCGCAACCGCCTCTCAGCCGCCTCGCTACCGCCTCTCAGCCACCTCGCTACCGCCTCGCTACCGCCCCGCTTCTGCCTCTCAGCCGCCTCGCAGCCGCCTCGCAGCCGCCACGCTTCTGCCTCTCAGGCGCCTCGCAGCCGCCCCGCTTCTGCCTCGCAGCTGCCTCGCTGCAACCTCACTGCTGCCTTGCAGCCGCCTTGCAGCCGCCTCGCTGCAACCTCAACTTAAAAAACCACAACACTACAGCATGTGACACTCAACCAATTTGTAGCACTAATAATTGTAATAATTATAAAAATTACCCCGCCGAACTGCATGCTGGGTACAGCTCAGAACAAGAAGTAACTCTGTGGCTACATGAAAACACGGAAAAGAGCGATACAGGAGAAACACAGAGAGACCAGAGCTGCCCAAGAGAGGAGCTGCGTCTGTTTGGAGGGTTTTGTAACCACGACGTAAGTTACGTTAGATCAGAAAATGATTTATTAGCAGCCACAACAAGCTAACATGCTAACTCACTAACTAGCTAACAAGCTAACTCGGTCAGCGAGCGGCAAACAGCTGTTCGAGTAGCCGCGATCGTTTTCGAGGTCAATGAATTAATGTGTTCACTTGAAAAAGCAATACCGTGATATACCGTGATATGGATGTTTGGCCATACCGTGCAGCCCTAATTCAAATAGGTAGGCAATACATTTAGCCTTCTGCAGGTAACTATGTACAAGTGGTCAAGAATGGGCTTATTATATGGCAAATACAAAATAACTATAATCTATTGAGGATGTGATAGAAATGAGTTATTAGTGTAATTGATCTTTCGCTAAGTCCCGCCCCTCAGAATGCAGAAACGCATGAGGGGTGAACGATGGTCGTATTTAAGACGGTTTGTAATTTTCCCGCTCAGGGTTTGCTTGGTAGAATAGCTGAACAGGAGGCACCGTTCTTATTTTATACACTAATGGAAATACACCTGATATCATTTTCCATTTTTTCCAATTAAAACTTTGCTCCTCTAATAAGTTTAATAAGTACAAGACATTTATTCAGTCAAAACGTTTTCCTAAAAGCCAAGTCGACCTTCACACATTACCTCTGATGTCAAATACAGTGAATATCATTGGTTTTCTTCTTTTTAAAAAAAATATATTCACTGTTTCCTGCCTCCTCCTTTGACCCAGAAGAGCTCTCAAAGTGTTTTCTACCAGTTTTGGTTGAATACATTCATATTTATCATAACCCTTATCATAGGTTGTAGTCTGTCATATCTGCTCTGAAGGTCTATCCACTCATATATATAAATTTATGTATGTTTTCGTACGCCTCTCAGCTCTTTATTTCTCTGGCTGGCGAAAAGTGGGCTACGAAAACATGAGGCTTAAGAACTGCCAGCACGAAATATAGTGAGGGAACAAAGGGAGAAAGGACGGCTGAAATCTGGCAAAAAAAAGGAAAAGGGAAAGTGGGACTGAGGAGAAATTGGGTGAATTTAGAGCAGAGCAGAGCAGTGCACACACACACACACACACACACACACACACACACACCTGCAGGACAATGCAGGCTTGTTCTATCCACATTGAGTAGAGGCAGCGTACAGCTTAGACGAGCCCACAGTTTGAGCTCCGGTTGGTCACATGACACCAGCAGGAACCACTAAAGGAACAACACGCGACCCCCGCCGACATGTTTTCACTGCGCGGTCAAATGGCGTGAAATGGCATCGGACGCCACGGCGACGTGAGTCATGACATGAGGGAGGACATGGAGAGGGGGGAGACGGGGTGGGGGTGGGGGGGTCTCCCTCTCTTTGCCGTCTCTGTCTGCACATCCTGGGACGCGTGAAGGCCGTCTGAGCGTCGCCGTGGTTGCTCGTACACACAGGGCGCGTACTGTTCGTTGGTCACCACGAGCCACGAAGGGTGAAGGCCGCAAAACCACACAGGAGGAGGGGGGGGGGGGGGCGGGGGAATGCGGGGGCGCAAGGGTTAAAAAAAAAAAGACAGTTCACCCCGTCACCGTTTACTTATTTGTTAAGAAACGTATTTTAACTTATTTCCCTGCGAAGACAGAAGTTTATTTTGAAAAGCCTGTAAACACAGTTCCTGAACTTCAGATTACTATTCAGTCATTGAATTATTTCCCTTTCTATATATAAATGACTTCTTTTTGGAAAAACCATCTCTACAATCAACATCTACATTTTTGTTTTGTCCATTTAAAAATAAATGTCATAATAATGTTATTTTATTGTAATATGTATTTTGTATAACTGTATATTGTATAACTCTGCCATTTATGCTTCTGAACCATCCGTTTCAAAATAAAAGTGAAAAAGTGTTGCTTTTCTGACGGCTACAAAAAATAAACTGTTGCTCTGCGCCAAATCGATTTAATTCTGTGATTTAAATAAAATCATTTAAAAAAAAATACACACCACAAAGGTGAACCCGTTTTTCTCAGCGTGGCGTGCACGATGGAGCAGCTCCACGGGGAGGACTTGACATAAAGACGCCTTGTCACGCCTGAAGGAAGGAGGAAGAGAAGAGGACTGATGGGAGGGGATCGCTGGAGGAATGGTCGGTATTCTCAAATGTTGTTCTTCTCCACAAGTTTATTTCTGTCTTTCATTGAGGCTCTAGTGGCGGGAGGGAGGGAGGGAGGGAGGGGGGACACTCCTCAGCCAATCAGAGAGCTTCATTCTCACCACATCACCACATTTGCACAATCGCAGCATGAACCCACTGTAGACCAGAACTAAAGTTTTAAAAGAGTGGAGAGCGAGCCGCAGTGTGATTAATGTAAATCCCAACCTCAACTAAACATCCATTAACCGAGATAAATGCAACCAGGCCGGAGTTGATCTCTTCTAATTAGACAAAGTCAGCAGGCAAAGGCTCCACTATTTGTCAAAGTTAAATCTCCTACAGCAAGGTCACTGGCATCAGCATCAGAGCTGCAGCACAGAATCAAAGACGAGGAGCAGAGAGGAGGAGGAGGAGGAGGAGGAGGAGATAGGAATGAGAGTCTGATTTAAACAAAGAGCACTGACTTACCACTCACTTATCTCACTCCCTCTTCGTCCCTCGTCTTCCCTCGTCTTCGCTCAGTGTATCACAAAAACTTCTGAGTTGTTTCTCTCCACAGACACTCTCCCTCCCTCCCTCCCTCCCTCCCTCCCTCCCTCCCTCTCTCCCTCCCTCTCTCTCCCTCAAACGGATAAATGGGCACATAATGTGTGAAAATAAATAAAACAGCAAAAGGTCGACATCCAGTGGTGAGTAGAGCTTATGGCACTAAATGTAAAAAACAGTTTGGTGGTTGAATCCAGTTGTCATTGAAGAAGTAAAGACGCTGTCATCGGACTCCTGTGACAGATTCCTTCCACGGGGCACAATATTAAAGGAGCAGAATTAAAACAAGCTGCTTTTGTTGAGGAAACACCTCAGTCTGACCTCCGATGACCCCTGTCCTCCTCTCTGAGGGACCGACACTGACGGAGGGGGTTCACGCTGTGTTCATCTCGTATCTACAAGCTCATCGCAGGCTGAAACCCCCCCCCCCAACAATTCACGTTTCAGGTGATTGCGCACAACTTAAAACACAATTAGATCAATAGACGGCCCTGAATGCTACGCACGGCCCCTTTGATTAAAGGATCCTTTGAATCTCCGTGGCTAACTGTCCTGTGAACGTGAGCCAATAAAGCAAACCGAGTGTGGAACCTTTGTGGCGTTCAAACATGACGTCGCGCTTGCAGAGCCGCCTGCTCCTCTGGGCTCCGGTTCGCTGTTACTGTTTGTTGGAATCAATTCTGCACAAAGAGTCCACACCACTGTGCAAATGTCCAAACTGAAAGATGACGTCATGATCGAGTGCAGCCGAAGAATGTCGTTCATTCTGCAAGCGTTGACTGAGATCAAATAAATAGATTTTTGGCATTTTAAGGCCCCCAACTTCATTGGCCAAGTGCATTAATATTTGCAGGGAGTCGTTTCAAAAATCAAACCTAATTAGCTTACTGGTTACTAGAAATGCAAAACACATCCTGTTCTTTCACTACAAATAAAAATGCATTTTCCTATTCCACATTGCAGTGGCGAAAAGGTCAATTAGACGTTATGCATTTATGATTTGGGGGGGGGGGTAACTGTCCTTTGAAATGAAAGATTCAATGTCGTAAACCACCAAAACAAGAATAAGGATGGAACTACAACCTGCACAAAACAAACCCGACTCTCTGCAGATATCAACACAAACTACAAAGAGAGGAGATCACAAAGGTTATTTACTTGCACTGCACGGATGGAGGTGTTTATTTTTGCCTTTCGGGTGGAAATAGTTAGTGTAGAAAGAAGGTTTTCGCACATGGAAAAATACAAAACTCATTTCAATCCTTTGGGTAAGGATGGATGCCCTGTAATGACTGCTAATGAGAAAGTCTTGTTCAATGTCAATATGAGTAAATTAGAGGTAGAAGAGTGGCAGTGGAGTAAGTGACAGCATCGTTAAGCTGCCGAGGCCGGAGGCTTGAATTATTGTTTTTTTTTTTTAATACAGGCCCATCACGGAAAGGTGAGCGAGGCAATTACAGCAAATGTTATGGTTTCTTAAATGAAATTGTTCCCATATTATTGCAAATAAGAGCTGTGTTCAAGTAGCTTGATACCGCAGGGCACAGACATTTCAGGAACAAGTGCCACTCAACAGTCATTGAGATAATCAAGCAACAAAAAAGCGCTGCGTGTTAAAAACATGTTGGGTTTTTTCATGTGGATCCTTGGCCACTTAAATCCAATCAGGGTTTTTATTATTGTTATTATTATACTATAATACTGTGAAATTTGAAAGAACGTGATCAGAATTGGAAGCCCGGTTGGGTTTTTTTCTGCACAAATTCAGCCAAACGACTTTTGTGGTGGTTGTGGTGGTGTTCGTTTGTCAGATCACAGGTCAAGTATCAGCGCCGCGCTTGCAAAGGCGGGCGCAGCTCTGTCGACCCGCAGGCCGCAAGAACATCTCACTCACGTCAGGAACAACGTTACGTTGTGTACTTGTTGTTGGATGTAGAAGAAAAGATTTCTAACACTGGCGTCGGGAAGGAGGAGCAGGTCCTCCCGCCGCAACACGAGATCCAGTCCCATCCCCTGTGTGGTCTCCTGACCTTAATGCAAACAAAGCGTGAGTGTCGGATGGTGCTCGGTGCGTCTCTAACGCTCGTCCTTATCAGACCTGCGTCTGCCCGGTTGGCGCTTTCTGCTTTGCCCTCTGACCTTGCACTCCTCAAGGCAGTGACTCCCTAAATGATGCACTATGAAAGAGCTGCTTAATGAGTCATTTTACTTCTTTTATTTTAATGCTGGTTTCTTTACTTGTGAAGTAAGTCATTGTACCACCACTGGATGTAACGTGGTTATAACTTGCATAGGTGCATCTGCCACACGTGATACATTTTAAAAAGTCACATATCTGATCTTATCATTGTTTTTTAGACTAATTTACTTCCTTCTCAGCCCTGGCTTCCTTCAGGTCTAATCTCTCCGCTGCGCGTTCCCGCCGACTGCTTTCCTTTTGGCGCTGCGCGTCCCCGCTGACCCCTTCCCTCTAACGTCGCGCGCTCCCGCGTCTCCGTGACATTCCGCCTGGCCTCACGTGTCGTCTGTGTATAAAAAGGAGTCCCCGGTCCCCCCCGCTCATCATGTCCACCCTGTCACCCGACAAACGGAGGAAAATGGAGTCCGCGCTGAGCCAGCTGAAGAAGCACACCGTGGTGGTGGCGGACACCGGAGACTTTAACGGTAATGCGGAGACAAGCAAACTGCGTTTTGGTTAGCATGCTAACCGCTAGCATGCTAACCAACTGTCAGGGAAGGACCTTATTTCAGTGGGAATGATGGTGCTTTCACGTCAGCGTCAATCTCATTCAATTCTATCCCAGAGGGCTGTTGTTAGCCAACAGCTAACTGTTAAGTGCATCTCAAAGTTTTGTGACGTCACAGCAGGTAACTTTGTTCACTTAACGTTACCCACGAAAGTTGATTTGCCTGATAATCCGATTACTTTCTTCCAACGTTTTAGTCGCTTTAGTACTCAGGCTAACCGCAGCAGCAAACTATGCTAGCTAACGACACGACGGCTGTGTTTGTTCCATAGAAATGCTCACATTGCTAATTTTATACCATAGATATAGCTACAACTTGCACGCACTAAAGAGTCCCGCGTGGTCCCGTGTGGGACGAGCCCCTTTTCCAACACGCGTCTCTGAGTCTCCGTGGAACACGGCGATGTCTCCTTCCTGGTTCCTGTCGTCCATGCGCCACAGAGGGGTTCAAAGGTCGCGTTTCTCAACGGGTCAGAATGAGGAACTGTGTGCAGAAATACAATCGCGGTGTGTGCAAACGGGTCAGAATGAGGAACTGTGTGCAGAAATACAATCGCGGTGTGTGCAAACGGGTCAGAATGAGGAACTGTGTGCAGAAATACAATCGCGGTGTGTGCAAACGAAGCCACCAGATAGTTCCTCATCCGAGAGTTCGCAGACTCACCGTGACACGACAGAACTGGTTCGAGCCTCTGATTACGCACCGGGTCTGACCGGGTTTGCATGGACCCTCGCTTGTTAAAAAGTTTTACTAGAAAGAATACACACATACACCTTGTAAAGGGCCTTTCGTTCATGTTTGGTGCAACTGAACGTTTTCTACAGTAATCTGAAGAGATCAACTCTGACTCTGTGAGGAAGTGGTCAAAAAGCAGTTAGAAGATAAATGTGTTGATTGCTTAACGCTGGTCTAATCTAACATCACTGTAATATGAGCAGTGGTTAGAACTTCACACAACGTAATCAGATGAAACCCTCAATCTGTGTGAAGATCTCACCATTATAAACTAGTTTATGGCGGTGAAAGGAGCGGTTACTCAAGATTTACTTCTGTTTCTTCTTTTTTTTTTTTTTTTTTTTTAAATGTACCTTTTGCTGAATGTTGTAACGCTTCACTGGATGCAGGTTTGGACACAGGTCCGTTTCTCACAAGATCTGCAACGACGTGGTCGGATGGAGTAACCGCTTGCTGTTTCTTCACATGTCACAAGTGGGGCAAGAAAATGTTGCCTGGAGTGGGGGTGGGGGGGGGGGAGCTGCTTGTAAAATCTTGAACAAGGCAGCTTGCCTGCTGTGTATGCTTTTGGAGATCATGTCCTCTCATTTTTAAAAAGCTGCAGTTTTGGCTTATTTGCCAAAAGTAAACCCCACAACAACAAAGTGTCCTCTGCTTCCTTCTCGTACCATGTGATTGTCTATAAACAAAAGAAACACGTATGTGCGTGTATACGTTGCCTAACTAACGCTAAAAAAACTAGACTTAAATAATAAAGTCTAAAATGGTGGTATTACGATATTCCTTTTTATAATATAGTTAAACTGTGCAACACTAGTGTGTACTGATATCACATTTAGATTGTTATGACCTCAGGCTATATATTTTCCCATTTGATGTGAATAATCTGTGTAAATGTATTCGGGATGGATATTAAATTATGTAAAGCTTACAAACCGTTATTATTTTCATGCCCCAGGTTCAGAGGGGGCCAGACCCGGCGTTATGGGAATACTGCTGTAATCAGCAGCACTTTAACTCTGAAGTATTTAGCCCAAGCCCACTGACTTGCCGACGGATCCAATTTATTCACTTTGTTGAAGCGGGAGGGGGGGCGGGGGCGCGACACACAACTGGCTGCAGAACAGAAGCCGGCTTTGTCCCTCCGCTGAAGAGCCGGCGGCACCGGCTGGATTCTGCAGCAACAATCGGCTGCTGACACAAAGCCCCGAGCAGCGCGTGAAGAAGCTCCTGCATATCGAATTAGAAGCTGCAGCGATGGAGTTCTAAACGGGGCTTGTGGCCTGCTGCTGCATAAAAACACATTCATTTTTCAGTGCTAAATATTCCGTTATCTTATTATATTCTTAATCCCCAGCAGAATATAATCACACTTTAGGAATAAACAAAGGAATAATTTATATGAAGACTTTGAACTGTAGTCTTTATTTCAAAAGAACTGATGCACCTGCTTCAGTCAGTCTGAATGGTTGAGGACTGCTTCCATCCAGTAGATGGCGCCACCTTCCATCTGACAGCAGCAGTTATTGTAGATTCAACAGGTTGCATTTAGTCTGATTATAGATCTGTGTGAGGAGTTTTAAGACCGACTTTCAGACCTATTCATGAATACATATATTTTGTTTACAGTAGTTATGAATAACAGTCTTTTAAAATGCATTTCCTTTTTGTAATTTTAGATTAAGATTATTGTAACAAATGCACTAGCGGTATTTGTAAATAAAAAATAGTTTGCTCCGTCCTGCAGCCATCGAGGAGTACAAGCCTCAAGATGCCACCACCAACCCGTCTCTCATCCTCGCCGCCGCCAAGATGCCGGCCTACCAGCCGCTGGTGGACCAGGCCATCAAGTACGGCGTCGCCAAAGGCGGGTAAGAAGGACGCAGCGCAAATGACGCGTGGCGCGGAGGGGATGTTTAGACTTCCTTAAAGGTTGTGCGTGTCTGAGCAGGCTGTCAAAATGTTTTTTTTGACATTTATCACGTCAATGACTGCTAACTATGCAGGAGGGCGATGTGCAGGGAGCTCGGGTTCCTCCTTGCCTTCAGGCTGCGACGATGTTCCGCTGCCAGTGAACTTCACACAAATGGATGCGTCTGCCGGTCTGCTGTCAAGCTCACCGCGCAGATTTTTTTTTTTTATATGACTCACAAACATTACGGTTCGTGTTAAACTTGCTTTTCAAGTAAGCCAAGTGTGGTGGGCGTTCAGCGACTGTAGTGCAGCTTCATTGTGTGATTATTTTTTTTTTTAATTGTAATTGTTACACATTAACCTTTTTGATGTTCACAGATGATTGACAGGTTTTGTGTCTTTGCTTGTACAGCCACTACACAATGTCCATTAAAATCTATTTTGTGTGTGTGTGTGGGACATGAAGCTAACGGCGTCCTTCTCCCTGCAGGACCGAGGAGGAGCAGGTGGCCAACACCATGGACAAGCTCTTTGTCAGCTTCGGGCTGGAGATCCTGAAGAAGGTCCCGGGCCGTGTCTCCACCGAGGTGGATGCCAGGTAGGGACACAAACCACCTGTCGCAATGCCAAGAAACATCTCAGCATGACGCCCAAGATTGTTGCTTATGTGGTCACTCTTCATTCTTTACTGTCTTTTAGAGGATTAGTCCTTTAATTAACGGGTTTACAGTGTTTGGTTCAAGAGGTTCCATTTACATGAACGGCATTTCATTTTAAACGCTGTTCTGTCTGAGGATATTTACAGGCGTACCTCTGTGTAAACAGTCTTGTTTGTTTAGACTCCACGTTTCTACAGTCGCCCTAAAGGGACAAACATTCAGGCTTTTAGGTTTCTGTGCCTGAACCTCCGATGCAGCGTGATGTTCATGTAGTAAATGATGACTCATTCAGAGTCAATTTTTCTTTGTTTGAACTATTTACGTTTAGTACTTTGTTAATGGACTGAATGAACACAGTGACTGTTTGCCTCTTATTCTCTCACACACTGACCAAGCCACCATGTGAGACTCCGGCCTAAAGGTCGGGGGTGAACCGCCCTGATTTTAGTGAACCAGCATCGAGCCGTAATGCGGCCCGTTGTTTTTCTTCGACCCGGCAGACTTTCCTTTGACAAAGAGGCGATGGTGGCCAAGGCCCTGAAGCTCATGGCTCTCTACGAGGAAGCCGGCATCGGGAAGCAGCGGGTGCTCATCAAGCTGTCTTCAACGTGGGAGGGCATCCAGGCGGGAAGGTGAGCTCCCAATCAGAGCCGTCCTGAAATAAAGAATCACGCTCTTTTTTTTCTTTTTTTTTTTTCCTTTCCTCTTAAATAAACTCTAAAAATAATGTAAACGCCTGTAAGCCACAGTGCACCTGCAGAAGTGAAACGTAATGCATCTTTATCATAGTGATAAGTCTCATCGTAAACCAACGGTTACAAACCAGCTGAGGACAAACTGAAGTTTCAGCGTTTTATTGCATCACGTGTCTCAGGTTGTAAACTCTGCCTCCTTTTTCTTTATGTAGCTCAACACTTTTTATTTGACTCCCGTTAAACATTCTCTAGTTCATTTTAAATTAGGGAAAAAAGGGATTCTGTTCGTAAATGTAATTTTTTACTATACAATATTGTATTGCTGAGTGTTGTGAATAGAATCCCATCAGCGATTAAATTGACACTTTTTCTGAAAGATGCTAAATTTTAGGCTCACTTTCTGTCGCGTAAATGATTAAACATTTTCTATTCAATCTGTGCTCGAAGAAAATGTTTCAACCTTATTTCCTAAGGTTTTTGTGCTAATTTCAGTTAGCTGTGTGACCCATTTGAAGCAAATGAAGAATCATTTTAGTGTTTGACTTGATCTCCACTTCATCGTTGACTTTAAGACACCTTGTCTGGGACGTAATGTTTTCAAATGAACCCCTTGACGCTCCCTGATTCTCTCGTGTCTCGTTCCCGGTCATTGGTTCGCTGGGATTTAACATGGACTTGGTGTGGTTTCTCTCCACAGGGAGCTGGAGAAGGACCACGGCATCCACTGCAACATGACCCTGCTGTTCTCTTTCGCTCAGGCGGTGGCCTGCGCCGAAGCCAAAGTGACTCTGATATCGCCCTTCGTCGGCCGCATCTTCGACTGGCACAAGGAGAACGGCGGGCGCGCCAGCTACGAGCCGCACGAGGACCCGGGTACGGCTTGAGGCTGCTCTAGAGGATTTATGCATACAGGTCACTCTGTGGAGGGCTTTTTTAAAGGAGCCCGTGGAACCAGATCAACTCGTGGTAGAATGGGCGCCCGATGGGTTTTCCTCCTGCCGTGTCTTTGACTTCGCTCCTCTTGTCCTCGCCCAGGTGTGCTGAGCGTCACCAAGATCTACAACTACTACAAGAAGTTTGGCTACAGCACGGTGGTGATGGGCGCCTCCTTCAGGAACACGGGGCAGGTCAAAGCCCTGGCGGGCTGCGACCTGCTCACCATCTCCCCCGGGCTGCTGGCGGAGCTGAGTCAGGACCACAGCGCCGTCACGCCCACGCTCAAAGTGGACAAAGGTACGGCGCCCCGAGCGCACGCCGCCAGTTACAGGTTCCGTGTTGGAATGGGAGCCGACGGTTCTGCCGAAAACGACAAAAAGGGTTTTCTGTTTACGTAAAGATTGAAAATGAGGCCCGGGCACTTGAGGTGAATACTTTACTTTGGGGGTGTCGCTTGACGTCGATCCTTTGGAGGTCAGACGAGCTTCGGAACAACGTCACGACTCGCAGTCACGCAAACAATGTGGCTCTGACGCATGCCTGCAGCGCAGGGAGTGTTCTGTTCCCTTGAGAGGCGCGCGGCAGGGCAGAAAGAGGCGAGGCCCGTCTCTATTTCCCCTCCTGAAGGCGTGTGATTTTTATAACTGTAATGATTTGAATCGGGGTAAAAGTGCGGTTCTATTGTTAAACCCTTAAATCTGTGTGAATCGGTCAACAATCTGATCATTTTTTAAAAAACCAAACCCAGAGACTCCACACTCCACACACTTTGTTAGTATGATGTGTTCTGTTTCTAAACCCCAGATGAACCTGGAGTACTCTGCATGTGGCTCTGACTCATATTTTAGTTTTTATTTCAGATTCGGTCTTTTACGGATTCCTTATTGCTTCCTATATATTGTTGGGATAAAGTTAAATCTCAACTTGAGATCGTTGTGCTCTTTACATTATAAGTGATGTGTGGGGCAGCGATGATGTACTTTATTTTAAAATCCTCGTTTTATATTTAGCGTTTAGATTATTCTGTGGTATCTACTCAAGCAGGAAGTAATGCGAGATGAGGAAAGGCTCCTTCGAAACGGAGACTTTGACCTCGAACTGTTTGTTTTTAAAAAGAAGGAGCTGCTGACTTTGTGGCTTTGTTCCTGCAGCGAAGGCCAGCGACCTGGAGAAGATCCACCTGAGCGAGCAGGACTACCGCTGGCAGCACAACGAGGACCGCATGGCCGTGGAGAAGCTGTCCGACGGCATCCGCAAGTTCGCCGCCGACGCCGTCAAGCTGGAGACCATGATCAAAGTGCGCGCTTCTGATTGGTCGTTGAGTGCTGTTTGGTTTGGAGTTTGTTTTTGTTTTTTTTGTCTGACTTTCTCTTTTTCTGACTTACAGGAGAAAATGCTCAGTGTGAAAAATGGCGAGTAGCTCGACAGGAAGTACAAGGTGTCAGCGGGCCGCCATCTTTGTCTCCAACTGCCAGGGAGGAGGTCCAAAGCCCCCCCCATCCCTGACCAGCCTCCAATCCGGAGGTTTTCTGACCGAACGTGGATCCTTACGCGCGTGTGGATCAGCTGATTGAAATAATGTCCGTATTTTCCAGGAATTTGGCCACAAAAGGACTCCTTTGTAGAAGCGCGGCTTCTCTGTAACCTCGCTCTTTTTTTTTTTTTTATCTGCTGGATTTTTAAGAGGTTGAGGGGCTCCCTGTTTGGCTATAAACCAACACTGTACCGTCGTCCCTCTGAAAACTTTTGCTAGAATAAAAATCTCATCACATTTGCATTTGTCTGGTTTTTAAATGACGCTTTTTGTAACCGGGGTCTGACACACACACACAGGTGAACCCATCGTGCCGATTATTTTTACCGTCTTGCCGAGCCAGTTGGACTCCATTCTGTCTCCCGCCAGCTAGGCTCCGCCCCCCCCCCCCCCCCGCAGTGATTAGCGAGGGAACATTTTTACTGGAACAACACTCGTCGGACGCCACAACAAACCTTCGGTGGGACTTTAATGCTTTAGTGGCGCTTTTCTATGTGACCAAAGACCGACGGAACAAATCCAGCATCATCACATTGCTGCCTTTTGAGAGGAAGTTCAGGTAACTAAGCATGGATTTATTTATTTTTATTTTTAAACATGTTTGGCCCTTTGGAGATGAGTCAATCAAATGTGTCAGAATCTGTCTTGTTATTTAAAGGTGATATTTATATACTTTTATAGTTTTAAAAACCTAGTGAGAACACAACTATTCTCTTGCACAGTCCAAATGATGAAAATGCCATTGTAGTAAAACCCGTTTGGTCCCGATTTCAAGTCTTAACCAATTTTATGACCACTGTAATCTGCAGATTCAGTTCCATGTAAGAGGTGAATTGTTTTGTTTTTGGGAGGCAGATGTGATGCTCTTTATGAGTGGTGCTGATATTCCATTAATCAATGTGCAACAAAGTAGATGTAGACATTTCATAAATGAAACTTTTAAAAAGACAAAGCTCAGCGTTGGTTTTTCACTGAAGGGGAACTAATGGCTCTTCACTCTTTCACTTTGTTCACAAAGGTAAAAGACCGCATCGGAAGCTTCTATTACTAAATGATGTCATCCACATTTAAGAGCACGTCTGAGATTACCTTCGGCCTTTATTAACAGAGGCAAAGACGCATCTAAAAATGGCAGAAATTCTCATTCACATCCTTTCATCTGCTTATTGTTGAAATTATAAGGATACCTAAATTATTTTTTTGCTTCAAAATGTCTCTTGATGCAGCCGGTATGAAGCAATTCTCATTGCCAAGTTTCCCCAATGTGGACAATAGATGAAACTTCATAAGAGCAAAATGAGTTTTAGCTCAAAGAATCAACCCAAGACCAAGGTCTCTTAAATAGCTTCCTTGTTTCCTTCACTTGTCTTTTTCTTTATTGTGTGTGTGTGTGTGGGGGGGGCGTTCAAAATCCAGAATAATTTCCATTTTTAAACCTTGAATCAAATTTTTGTTAAGAATTGAACCGGAATGAATTGACCGAGCTGCGGATATTTTCACAGAGATGAGGTATTTCTTCTAATGTAAGAGCGACCTTACGAAATAGGAAATTTAAATATAAAATCAGAATCATGAAAAAAAAAAAAAAAAAACTCTTGAACTTGCGTACATCAGACATGACACGCCACGAATAGGACTCGTTATGGGGGCATGTTTTTTACCCACCGCCCCTGAAAAAAAGGCTTGGTTGAAGTAAACATTTCAAACATGATGCACAACTTCCATCCCATAACGGAGTCTCAAAGTGCCATACAACACATTCAAGTATAAATAAGAAAACAATATATTTAAAAAAGTTAAAATACTAATTCTAAGCATTTAAATTGATTTTTGTTTGCATTTCATGACTTCATAGAATTTGAGAGCAGGAATTACGACCTGGTTCGAAGTCCATTGGCCGGTTGGATCTTCAAGAAACAGCAAAAAGGGAGGACTAAAGTGAGAAAAAAAGAACGACATATCAAAGAATGAAAGAACGTGTGTGTCTCCGTACTTGTCTGCCTAAGGCCTCTCTGTGTGCTCCCCAAAAGGCTGCCATGCGGAGCAAGCTGGGTCCGAGCGGCCTGCTGCCGGGCCTGACTCTGGTCCTGGCTCTGGTCCTCTTCTGCCCGGCCTGCGGAGCCTCCTCTCTGGGCCTCGCGGTGCACGTCGTCCCCCTGGACGCCGACGGAGGCAACACGGTGCTCGGCGCTTTGCCCCTCCCTCACTAAGCGTGGTGTCTTTGGGTGTAAAGGCAGCGTCCTCATGGCGTCTCTTGGCCCTCTGCAGGTTCGGGCTCACTTCAGCGTCATCGCCGCCGGTCCGTGCCCCTCTGTGTCGGGGCTGTGCTCCGCGGGGGAGGACTGCCTGGTCCACGACACCTCGGTGCCGTTCACCGGCGCCAAGCCCGGCTCTGGCTGGTGCGTCCGCCAGTGGCAGAAAACCGTGCCCAGCGAATACAACGCCACCATAGATCTAGGGTACGAGGCCTGCGCGCACACACACATACACACACACACACACACACACACACACACACACACACACACACATTTTGGGAAGGAATTGAAAACATCACTCCCATTATAATTGTTAATGTAATTTAATTAATTGTGTTTTCTCTGATTGGTGTCTCTTGTATTCTGTAGCTCTTTTGTAATTAGCATCCCACTGATGCAACGTATAATGGTATTTGTCTTGTGTCATTGGACTAATTGTATTTAATGAAGCGGTGAATCAGGCTTCCTCGAGTTGTTTTTCTTCTCTTTTGGGTTCAGGTCCAACACAGAAATTTACGTGTCCATGAACGCGAGACCGAAGGTTCGACAAAACAGCGGCAGACTGAACCAACCTGCTTATGTTGGTCTGCCTCCTCCACTGAGGTGCACACACACACACACACACACACACACACGCACTCTTTAGTCAAGCTGAGCCCTGAGTATTTTGTATTTTACACATCTGCTTCGCTTAATCTTAAAGTGAAATGATTTCATATTTCAACACAAGATTAAGAGATTTACATGTTCGGTTCTTTGATATAAAACATTCAGAAGCCTCTTTGCGCCTTAGAGGAAGACGACTATTGAGAGAATCACTTCGTTCTCCAGGTGACGACCTTTGACCCCCCCCACCCTCTCTCTCTCTCTTCTCTCCTCAGGGGGCGGGCCGGGTGCCCCCACCACTTCCCCCTGTCGGTGAAGGACCTGGACGGTGACCGGGTCACGTGTCGCTTGGCTCGGCCCGACCAGGGAGAGTGTGTCAGCTGCCCTCAGCACGCCTTCATAGAGCTGGATGAGGTGGGTCATGTAGTATAAATGTACTTATTATACGTATAACATGTGTTAATTATGCCTGCACGTATGTAAGCGCCCCTTTAATTATTATTACATATTCATTTTAATTTTATTAACATTCAAAATAATACACTGCCAATTATCATATGAATGACTCATTTAACTGATTTGAAAATAACTGGACTGAAGCTGTTAAACTGAAATGTGATGGATTTATAAAGTTAAAGTTTGACTATCGGATACCTCGCACCGCTCGTTGTGTTCTTTAAAGATCTCACATGTGTGTCAAATTGTTTCAAACCTATTTTAGGCTTATTTCATAGAGCTAAATGAATCTAAATAAGGATTGTCATGCAGCTCAAACCCACATTTGCTTCCCCAGTTCACATATTACATTATTATTATTGTTATTATTATTCTACATGCAGGAGAAGTGCACGTTGTCCTTCACTGGGGACACGCCGGTGGGGCAGTACTCCATCTACCTGATGGCGGAGGACCTGATGCCTGACAGCGGCCCTCTGAGCTCTGTCCCCGTGCACCTGTCTCTCACCGGTGAGACCCCCCCCCCCCCCCCCCCTTTCCTCAACAAACACTTGGTGTCCTTCCTCTCCTTCTAGAAACGTCTCTGCTTGTCCTTGCTTTCTTCCAGTGGAGGAATCCACCTCCAGCTGCCTCGATGAACCCACGGCGACGGGGGACACCCCCCAGGAGGACACCACGCTGTTCGTCCTGCCGTACCAGCAGGTGCAGTTCGACACCGTCTTCACGTCACAGAGAGAAAGGTGCGTTCATGTACGCCGTCTCCCCCGCCCCCCCCCCCCCCCCCTCCTCTGGGCCAATCAGAGTCTTTCTCTCCTCTCGGGGTGCGGCTGAATCCCGGACCACGGTGGACGCGGAGTCTGAGGGTCAGCGGCATTCTGGGTAGCGGAGCTACGAGGGGTCGGTTACTCGACCATTGTTCATTGTTAAATGCAACGTCATTTAGCTAAAGTAACTTATGTTGGATTTTTTACACATGGAGTTTACATTTTAGCCTAGGGAGCAGTTCCAGGTGTGTTGCTCAGGGACACTTTGACATGGGACATGGAGCAGCCAGGGGTTGGAGCCAACAACCTTGTGCCCACCCTCTCCAATCCATGCACCACAGTAGATGGAGTTAAGCCCTTCACCAAGAAGTGTGACAGTGTACAGTCACATTTCAAACCTATCAAAGTGTTAATTTAACTCTACTAAGTGCTGCGAATGAATCTGATCTTGACCCTGGATGATGACTCCAGCTCTTTCAGACAATTGACGGATTTCAACTCTGCACTTCAATTAACTCCAAGAATCACCAGTCCACCTGCATCTCGTAGCCTAGTTTATTATTTTTTATAACAACAGCCTGCGTTTCCCAGCTGACGTCACGGGCCTCTCTCCGGCTTCCCAGTGTTGCGGAGATAGCGGTGATCGGGCCCCCCGAACTCCACAGGGTCGGGTTCACAGCAGTCGGCCCCCTGGCGGCCATGACGGTGGCCTGGATCCGCTCCGAAAACCTGCTGCCCCGCCTCCTACCCGTCTGCTTCGTGGCCAACACCAACAGGTGAGACGCTGCGCGGGCTGAACGTGTCAAAGATTTCCCACGTGTCCACGTGTCCAGCGCATGAACCGGTTGTGGTTCTGGTGCTTTCCAGCTGGCAGTCGGAGCCGCGGTGCGTGTGGCTGTACCAAAGTAAGACCGCGCGCCTCCCGACGATGCGCCGCCTGCGTCACACTCGAATCAACTCTGACGCGTGCTTGTCTCCATCCTTTCAGGGCAGACGAGGGCGCTTCCCGCTGGAACAGGTTGACACCGCGTTGCCGTTTATTTTATTCATTTTATTTGTAATAATTGTATAAGTGCCCCGAGGCCTGACCCCCCCCCGTGCTGCTGTCGGCCCGCAGTGCTGACGTGTGAGGAGGCGCAGATGAACCTGGTGCTGCCCGTCGCCTCGCTCGGCGGCGTCGACCTGGCCGAGCTGCAGCTCAACAGCGCCACCTGTCCCGTCACCTACAACAGCACGCACCTGACCGCCGTCATCCCGCTGAGCGGCTGCGGCACCAAGGCTGTGGTAACCTCCGCCCTCCTCCGCCCTCCTGTCGCTTTATTCCGGTGAACCACCGGGAGAATTTCTGTTTCAAAAAGTGCATTTTTTAAATTATCAATTAACTTACTTTTAAATCTCCCTTCAGCGTGAGTTCATCGTAGTTGCGTTTGTGTTATTTAATCTTGTTAAACTCACAACCCAATTCCACATGCTACATCACGTGTTTCTAGAATTATTGGTTTCACGCTGTGCTGTCAATCAACTGACAAAAGCGTCTCAGCAGAGTTATTTAAGACCACCTGATGATCTAAAAAGCCCCAAAGACGTTGCATGGGTGTGGTTTATCATCATTACATTACATCACATGTCATTTAGCTGACGCTTTTATCCAAAGCGACTTACAATAAGTGCATTTCCACATAGAGATACATACTCAGAAGAACAAGTAACAAGTACAATTTTCATCAAATAAGCAGTTTCTTGTTATAGAAAAGGGTTTAAGACAAGACACAATTTAAGTGCTACAGCTTGTTGGGGTGTTTTCCAGGGATCTGTTTGGTTTGGTCACAGGAGCAAGAGACCTCACTTTAAGGGCCGTAGAGGCCGTGCTTTACCTCGACTTTGCCTTTGACCTCTAATCCAGCTGAATCAAACTCCCTCCCTAACCCCCCCCCCCCCCCCCCCACCACCACCCTCCACCCCGCAGCACTCTGGGTCGGATCTGGTTTACACCAACACTCTGCAAAGCGTGCGTCCGTTCACCGTAGTCAGCCGCCACCCCTCCCTGGTCCTCCCGCTGGTCTGTCGGATCCCCGGAGTCCAGGCCCGGGGGCCGCAGTACAGGGTGCGCGTCCCCACCGAGAAGGAGTCCTTCGGCGAGGTCACGTTCTGGTTGGAGGTCCACCCGCCGGGGCAGGGGCCCCTGGGAAACTTCACGCGCGTACCCAGGTTCCGCTCCCTCCAGTTGGCGCCGAGGAGAGCGCGTCGAGAAGCGGCTGCCGTCGGGTCCAGACTAACCCTGCTGGACCTCCAGGTGATGTCCAACAGCAGCACCGCCGCGGCCGAGATGCTCGTGGGAAACTGCCGCCGGTCTGAGACGGAGGACTTTGCAGAGTCCACCTTCCTCCTGGAGAACGGGTCAGTGGGTGTCCGCCCGTGTAACCGACCTCAGCAGCACCACGCATTCACAAAATGGGTTTATTAATTATCTCACCTTGCTCATTCGTTCCCTTCCAGGTGTTCATCGTCCAACAGCACCCTTGAGGTTCTTACAGAAGAAAGGGACTCCAGGGTTTACCGCCTCGATTTGAGCTCCATCCAGACCCAAGGAACCACGGTCCGTACGCACGCGCACCGCGTTCATACAACACATGTTTTGCTGTTTTCCTCCTTTTTTTTTAAAACATACAAAATACGCAACAGGTTTTCCCTGCAGGTCTGCAGTCAACACGGCCGTATTAAGAATTTGAAACGTGGCTAACTCCCAGTCGGGACACCAGTGGACTGTAAGGCACCGTAGGAACACGTAGTGTGTGCTGTTGGCCAAAGGTGCCTCTGACCTTTGAACTGGCGCATCGGATTGGAGGCCATAGAGGCACTCGGCTCAGCGGCGCCCCCCCCCGTTAAAGGCGTTGGCCTCAGAGCCCGAAGCGCACCCACTGATCCGTTCACCCGTTGTCTCCCTCAGATGTACGTGGAGTGCACGGCGAGTCTCTGCATCCCCACCTCGCCCTCTCAGAAGTGCCCCGACCTGTGCGCCGGCTCCGTCGGCCAATCGGTGACCATCACCAATCTGTTCACCAAGGAGTACACCGTTCGCTCGGGACCCGTCAGCCTCCTGGTCGGCTCTCCCACGACGGCGAGCCCCGCGCCGGCCTCTTCACCGGGAGTCACCCCCCCGCCGGTCACCGCCGCTCCCACCGCCGCTCCATCTGGCCAGAGCACCACCAGCTCACGGGGTACGGCGTCACCTTCCAAGCCTCGGAGTCTTTTTTTTGTCCTTTCAAATTTGTCACAGTTCATGGAAATCAAACGTCAATATCATTGCTTTATTTTGGAGGACCGTACTTGTGGAACAAGCTGTTCGATGCCCACCGACCAGCTGACAGCTGCACAGATTAGATCTATTTGTTGCAAAGTGAGGGTTAGATTTGGCTTCTTTAATAGGAGCAAAGAAAACAAACAGGTATTTTTTCATTACAGTAAAAGCAGCAAATCCTCACATTTGTCAGGGTCCACTTTTATTATGTCCATTTTCACTGCAGGTGAATTTGTCTAATCTGTTTATTTTTTTCAGAATTGTAGAGTGAATTCAAGTTAAATCATCAAATCCAAAATGTACACGGAAACACTGTAATTCTGAACTCCTCCCCTGCAGCTCGTGAACGGGCCTCGGCGGCGGCAGCAGGAGTCGTTTTGACCGCGATGAGCATATTTCTTCAACACGTCCTTCACTGAGCCTGCGTGAGGACCTGTGAGAACACGGAGCGGGACACGTGTCTCTCCGCCGTGTGTGTGAACACCTCCGTACACGCCGCACTAAAAACACCCCCCCCCCCAAAAAGAATTGCTTCTCCTTTGACATTTAAAATCTCTTTTTTACAATAAAACCCTTTAAACCATGATTGCTGAGTGGATGGACAATCCAACATTTGGTAAAGGCCAGCTTCTTCATCATTTAATATCCTAATAATGTGTAACTGACCATTTTTTAAACAATTTAATTGAAAGACAATAAACCACCAAAAAGAATCATCGCCCATCCCTTGCTGTCATTGAGTGATCCGTCTTATCGGACCTCATCTCATTACTAGATGTAGGATGTGAAACAGTGTCGCTTTGTTTTATGTCATTCTTCACGACTTCCTGTCATCAGTTGACTGGTTCAAGCAAATAAATATAGAAATAACATCTAAAGAATATAAATAACAGCAGTCCTATTGTATGTCCTATTGAGACGCTGGATGTATTAGAGTTTATTGCACATACAGTGTTTTCTCTTCATACAATTTAGAAAAAAGTTGATTGGACTCTTTAGCACTGTTTTCATAAACAATGAATCAATTTCAAACATTGTGGAAATCCTTGTGGTCTGTTCAATTTTTTTTTCCATTATTAAAACATTGAATCAGACCTATTTCAACCTATTTCATTTGTGCTTGTACTATTGTTTAATTGTAAAACGTTGTTGGGGTTACAAAGCTTTTAAGACTGCTGGTCAGTCAGGCATCTATTGTCACACAAACTGGTTAAATAAGGAACGTACAGTATGTGTAATATTTTTATTATAGTATAATTCCTATTGATTTATTTATTCATTGACATATAACAAAAGTACTACTAATAGTAATAATGATAATGTTGATTGTAGAGCACTTTTTGGAAATAAAGTTTACAAAAAGCTTAACTTAAGTCAACTAAAACCAAACTAAACAAATTGAGCAGTTTACAGGTGACAATAACAAAGGTTTACCACATGAATAAAAATCAAATGAGCACAGCTTTACGCGTGTGTGTAATCATCAACATAAAAAAAAAAAAAAAAGAAATTGCAGCCACTGACCGTTTAGTTTAGTTGGGTTTTAACTATTCTGCTTTTTAAATAAATCGTTGCAGAGTTGGGACCAGCATTGTTCTAAAATGACATTACAATAGATTGACCCAAATTAAATGAAAATGTATGTGAGACTAAAGCGACTTAATTTGATTAACTACCTGTATATGAAAGCACACAGACGTATCTTTTTAAGAGATACTTACACATGTTAATATATAACAAATACAGTCGACTGTTCTGCAGATCAGTATCTGTGTAAAAATAGAAAAAGAGAGGGGGCATGCCCTTAAGTTTGTGAAGCATACATTGGCTAGAGTCACCTCTCAGTGGTGTGGAACAAACATCCACCTGCAACGTACCAGGTGAGCACCATGGAGCCTCTGGTGCAGATAAACCTGCACTTGACATTACCATTTTTAACTAAACCAGTCGCCTATAACCAAAGACACTGGCTCGCCGCCCTTACTGTATTTGTTTTCATTCTGGAGATCTGACCAATCGGCGTTTAGACTGGGCGGAGTTTAGCCCGCCTTCTTGTTAGACACGCCTCTATGTTCAGGGAACACCGCTTCATACATACACTGTTGTTAGCGACATAGCCTCTACGGCCAATTTCATTTTTTGACATTCACACCGGCTGCCACTTCTTAGAACTTATTCTTTTCCGTCACGGACAGGTGAAGGCGCGGGTAGCGGTTTCCTGGCGGGCTCCCGATTTACTGGTGGGTCAAATTGTTGCTGGTGGCAGTCCTGCGAGGTAAGTTGAACTAGTGCTAGCGCGTTACCCCCGGAGATGCCCTGTTACTGATGGGGGTTGGTTGTTGTGCTAATGTAGCATTTTAGTTAGCTCCTATGTAACCTTGTAGAATACAGCAGGAAGCGATCGGGCACCCGCTACTATTTCTGTGATCACGTAAAATGTATTTTCACGGTATGTCCGTCTTCCAACAAAATTACATGAGATTACAGTAGCGGCTACATTAGCGTGCAGCGGCGGTGAAGTTAGTCAAGCTAGCGATGCTAGCACGCTAAGAGCGGCGAACATGTATTAGCTTGACATGCTAACGCTAAGCAGGCTGACCTGACGGGCAATTTATTTGTTGTTAGTTTCCTCTTGCTGCATGTAATTTAACTTTTGAATAAGAAAAAAGCGTTGATGGCGGTGAAGTCGCTTGGCTGCCGATCCAATCTCCCCTTTCCCGTCGAACTTCTCGCACAACTTGGCGTTAATGCGACGTTGACGTTACGGCACGGCTAGTGTTAGCCTGTCAGCTAGCTAGCGGTCTTTTTTTTTCCTGACGTGACGATAGCAAACTAGCATGGACTGACTTAATCACAGACTGCGTGACTTTATTTAACTACGCTGGTGTTACGGTTGTCCGCACGTTGTGCACTGAGCAGCCCGCTGTGTTGTGGCACTGTCAGCTGCGACGAAGCGCGGCTGTTTTTTTTTTCGTCCCAAGTCGATATCTCCTATTTAACGGAAAGCTAACCAACACGTTCAGCTCATCTGGACATATATATTTTTATACTATAACTTAAGTCCCCTTTACTGCGGGGCGGTAGGCGATGACCCGAGAGGTGACCAACTCGTCGTGTCGTCCCCGCTGTCAAGCATTTTAATTTCGCAGACGGTCGAGGATCGCTCGCCTGCCACATAACGTCGCGCTAGGCTAGGACGAAAGCCAACGGCAGCCATCAGACTAGCGAAAGCGGTCTACCCCAGAAACTGCCCGAGAACGGCTGGCGTTAAAGCTCAGTGTTTGGCAGAAAGGAGGGAGGGAGGGAGGAAGGGAGAGAAAGAGAGGGGGAGGGGAGGAGGCAGGGCTACGAGAGAGAGAGAGCGAGACAGCGCCTACATGCCTCTAGAATGTTAGCTCGGAGCTAAACGTTAGCCTTTCCCCACCCCTCGATAAAAAAAAATCTCGCCATCTTTTTAAAAAATATACATAACGTTGTTTAACCGAATTTGCTTCGCGTTTCGGTCAAAGACGCTGGTTATGCGGCAAGACGGCGACCAGAGACCGCCCGCCAAGCCGCCGTGTTTTCCGACACTGGTGGTGCAGGACAGCGAGGCACAATGTCCGCCCTCCTCTGCTCAACGACCGCAGTGACGTTTCCGTCAGGGAGCGTCTGCAAATGACTTTCCTCCGTGGAACGAGTCGTCCAAATGTCCTTAGAGCCACGCATGTCTTGCAAAAAATGTCTCTAATGAAAAAAAATCTATTTTCAACTGTTTATGTTTCTGTGTACGTATATACAGTGAATCATTTTAAAAATGACTTTACATATTATTATTATTATTATTAATACATTAACCAACTATTTGAAAAGGAAAAGGTATTTCTGGCTTTGAAAAAAAACATCTACATCAAGGGAAAATACTTAAGATTATTATGACTTATTAATTTAAATAGTCAAATGGATAGTTGGTAGCTTCATTGCATCGTAGTAACAGGCAGATGGAGCTCTTAAGAGAACATGCTGTCTACTTGAAGGATGGTCCCTAACCAGGTGAAGCATCCAGTTTGCTGAACAATGATGGCATGTCTATACAGTTTCCTTGCAGCTTTTCAATAACTTTCTGCATTCTGTTTCCCCCTAATTTAATTTCTGTGTGTTTTTTATTAATCGTAAGCTTGGTAAAAGCAGTCTCATGTGTAGGTAGACTGTTAAGCCCAACTGTACACAAACTAAACAAATCACACTTTTACATGTACAGTTTTACAGTGTCAGATTTATAGCGTTTCTCTTCAGTTAGTCTGTAACATTCAACAATTGTCCCAAACATTTCACCGGAGTTTTTGTTGGATTGACTCGTACAGAAAGACCTTTCCCAGTTTCCACAATGGTTTGAGTCAAATCAACACCTTTCTGACACAATCTGCACAAAACCTGAAATAAATTAATTACACTATAAGCGGAACACAATCCTCCGTCACACCCTTTTTAGGGAGCTAATTTTAAGATTGACATGTCACATTCATACTTTTATCATGGTCTAATCTTGATGTAATTGATTTTGAAATAATGCGTCTCTTTTTGCACGTCTTAAATTAAGGCCCTTGCTAGCAAAGGAAGTTGTGTATGTATCAGTGCAAATATCACTGATGACAACCTCAAAACAAGCATTAATATTAATTGATTAACAGTATTACTGTCTCTTGATTCTTTCTTTGTTAAAATATGTTCTAGTTATATTTATTTGCAATCTGCTTTTTAAACGTCATCCAGCCCCTTGGAGTATGCGTGTAAAATGAAGAGGCGCGTGGAGGACCAGGAACCAATATTTGCGCCTCAGCAACAGCAAGCACGTCGCCCCCCAGTTCAAGGCATTGCAGACAGCTTCCAGCACCGGGCCCTCGCCCCGGCCTCTTCCGTGACAGAGGCCCCTGCAGACAACATGCAGCCCTCCCCCGGCATCCAGTACTCCCTTCCCCAAGGCTACCAGGTATGATGGCATGCATGAGGCCGCCTCATCTCTTGAAATTCCAGCGCAAAGCTCATATTTTTGGGTCATTTATGTTTGTTTGGCGTCTCAGGAAATGACCAATCACGGCACAAGTGACCACTGTTGCTGTATTGAACGTTCTGTGGAAATACGGCAGTGTTGATGGTTTATACGCTTGCGTTAATACGCGGGTTTGTATAAATGTGAGTGAACAATTTTCTCCTCCAGCAAATTGATCCCAACATTCCCGTCATTTCTTGCATTCTAAGGTGCCCACAATGCCCCAGAGCACGAGTGGACACGGACACAACACCGCTGCTCCTCATGTCGGCCCCAACGCTCACGCCCTGGCGGTGCAGTCCCAGGGCCCTGCGGCGGTCCAGGGTCACGTTCATCCACCGGCACCCATGACCTCGGCCCAAGGACAGCAGTTTCAGCGACTGAAGGTGCTTAAAATAACGGGAACAGCCACTTCTTGTGTTTATGCGTTAATTAGATAAACCAATTAACTTCACGCTATCGTGTAAAGTAAGCGCTTGATTTGTTTTCTGTGGGTATCGCTCATTCTGTACTTTGTAGGTCGAAGACGCCTTGTCCTATCTGGATCAGGTGAAGCTGCAGTTTGGGAACCAGCCACAAGTTTACAATGACTTCCTTGATATTATGAAAGAGTTCAAGTCACAGAGGTGAGTTCCAATTTTATTGCCATTTTCAAAGTCCATAATGAAACACCCAAAAACGTAAACAATCTCAGCCGCTACTTTGACACATGACGGCTTTGCGTTTTTTTTAAAGCAAGTTATATATTATGATGTTCTGGACCTTTGCTTGAGGACGTTTCAATTGGTTCATACTGAACATCTGTAATGTAAACCCTGTATTCGTATCATACCTCCAGCTGTTTACTCTGTATAAAGTGTCCATATCAGCATTTCCTGCACTTACACTTCCTGCAGCCCCTTTTTCATCTTGCATGTATATAATATGTTCATAGGTTCATATATTCCTCATTCTATATGTATTTTAAATACGAGTCCATTCTGCATATAATTATTATAGTTATACTTATAACTGTGCACACTGCAGCTTTTCACCAGGTTACACTCATTACATGTGTGTGTGTGTAACAACAATATCGTTAGGTTTTGACCTTCAGAAACGTGACCCGTTGAAGACGGTTTCGGACACTAAATTGCTGTCGCTCCATCTGTCACCACAGCATCGACACCCCTGGAGTCATCAACCGCGTCTCCCAGCTGTTTAAGGGCCATCCGGACCTCATCATGGGCTTCAACACTTTCTTGCCACCCGGATACAAGATCGAGGTTCAGACCAACGATCTGGTCAACGTGACCACGCCGGGTCAGATCCACTACATCACCCCTCACGGGATCTCTGTTCAGAACATCCCCATGAGCGGAGCGTCCAGCCAACCCGCCAGCCACAACCAGCACCAGAGTCTGCCACAGGCCGGCCCGCACGCCGCCGCCACCACCACCACCACCACCACCACCACCACCACCAACACAGCCGCCACCCCCACCCCGCCGGCCCCCACCCCGCCAACCGCCACCCTGCCGGCTCCTAACAAAACCAGCAAGGTAGAGGACGCGCTTCTCTCTCCTTCCGCCGGATTGAGTGTCAGTGATCTGATCGTGTTCTTAGAGTTCTTAGACTTGAGATCTGCACGGTTCTCTATTTTTGTTTTTCCATGTGTAAAACCGAATGTTCACCAAATGACACGCATGCGCTCCTCCGTGTCGTTCCCTTCAGCCGATTCAGTCTCCGGCGCACACGCCCACCAGCCAGCCCAACCCATCCATCCCCTCCTACGCCTCACCGCGCTCCCCCTCCGTCCAATCGCACACACCCGTGAGCAGCACGCCGTCCGGTGGGCCGCCCCTCCAGAACAACCAGCCCGTGGAGTTCAACCACGCCATCAATTACGTCAACAAGATCAAGAACCGCTTCCAGGGTCAGCCGGACATCTACAAAGCCTTCCTGGAAATCCTGCACACATACCAGGTGAGACTATAGCACACCCACAGGTATTATTAGGATTTAATCAATGGTAGTGCTCAGCTTATAGAGCAGTAGAATTCCTTATCAATTCTCATATTTTTTTTAATTTTCTTGGTAAAACAGACGATTAATTAAAAGATTTTAACTTGCTTTTTTTGTCCTGTCTGTCAACAAATCGTCTTTCTTGAGCAACAATACAAAAAGTTCCAAAATATTGCAATACTCATCACTCATTTACTACCGGTTCCAACCACATTTCTGGTACTCAACCCACGTGTGCTTTTGCTAGAGAAAAGAAAATGGGACCCACAGTACTTTCACAACCTCATTTTGTGATAACATTTTCCAGAAGGAACAACGAAATGCTAAAGAGGCGGCTGGCAACTACACCCCGTCGCTGACGGAGCAGGAAGTCTACACTCAGGTGGCGAAGCTCTTCAAGAACCAGGAGGACCTGTTGTCAGAGTTCGGACAGTTCCTCCCTGATGCAAACAGCACAATGGTGACTACCGGAGATCAAATACATCTTTTAAATGAATACCTATAACAGGTGTCTGTAAACACTGGAGTGACTACTGTACATTCTATAATAATAATAATATGATCCTGTCCTTAAGCTGCTGGGAAAGACTACACCAGACCGGGTGGAGTCTGTGCGTAATGATCACGGCGGCACGGTGAAGAGACCTTTACTGAGCAGCAAACAGCGACTGAGCCAGAACGGCCTGCCAATCAGGAGACCACCTGGGGTGGGAGTCCCGCCTGTCAAGGTCAGCGCCGCTCTCTCCTGGTCGGCGGTTTGACTGAATCAGCGTAGACTGAACTTTGAACTGCGCTTGCATGAATCTGCCTGAACGGGCACGATGATAATATTCTCTTCCACTGTAACATTTACCATTTTGAATGAAAGTAAAGTTTTTTGAGAGGCCTGAAACCCAAATCATTGTATCATGTTCTCATACACTTGCAGAAAAAGCCCAAAATATTAGGGAAGGATCACAGCATGATCGAGGTGGGCAAACACAGCACCAGCACTGAAACAATGTTCTTCGAGAAGGTCAGTGTCCTGAATTTAAAATCCGTTCCTCGAGGGACCAGTTGGATTCATTTTAGTCTTGACTTTGAAATGTTTTTCCCTGTGATTGTCGTTCAGGTGAAGAAGGCTCTGCGGAGCTCCGAGGCGTACGACAACTTCCTGCGGTGTCTTCACATTTTCAACCAGGAAGTGATCTCTCGCGCCGAGCTGGTCCAGTTAGTCATCCCGTTCCTCGGGTGAGTTCGAAGATGCTCGCGGTCCGTCGCTCAAATGCTTCTGTCACTCGGCTGTTGATCCTCGCAGTCACATGATGACGCTGAGCTAAAACAATGGAACGAGTTACTCTCAGAGAAGATGGAGACGTATTATACAGCAGTAATTTACACATCATATGACGTACTTTGAGTAAGCGAATATTGATTCATAAATGTCCCAGTGCACAGTACTATCCGTATCTTTTTGCCTCACGCGCCTTGTTTATGTTTTTCAGCAAATTCCCGGAGCTTTTCACGTGGTTCAAGAACTTCCTGGGCTACCGAGAGTCGAGCCACGGCGAGTCGAGCCACGTGGAGAGTTTACCCAAGGAGCGAGCGACCGAGGGCATCGCCATGGAGATCGACTACGCCTCCTGCAAGAGGCTGGGCTCCAGCTACAGGGCGCTGCCCAAGAGCTACCAGCAGCCCAAGTGCACCGGAAGGACGCCGCTGTGCAGGGAGGCGAGTCGCTGCAGGCGGCCTGCTGTCACATTTGTGCCTGTGATCTCTCGTCACATTGGATCGGATTGTTGCATTCAGTGAGGTTCACATTTACCATATTTTCCTGATGTTTGTGCTTTCTCGCTTATGTGATCTTGCAGGTGCTGAATGACACGTGGGTGTCGTTTCCATCGTGGTCCGAAGATTCAACCTTCGTGAGCTCCAAGAAGACTCAGTACGAGGAGCACATTTACAGATGTGAGGACGAGCGCTTCGAGGTGAGGGAGCACCGCGAGACCCTTTTTTGAACCAAACCGCGGTTTTACACAAAAGACGCGCGTCAACAATTGTGCTGCGATTGCTCCCGCATCAGCTGGACGTGGTGCTGGAGGCCAACCTGGCCACGATACGAGCCCTGGAGACGGTGCAGCGGAGGATCTCCCGCATGTCGGCGGAGGAGCAGCTGCGCTTCAAGCTGGACAACACCATGGGCGGCTCCTCCGAGGTGATCCACCGCAAGGCCATCCAGAGGATATACGGGGACAAGGCGCACGACATCATCGACGGACTCAAGAAGAACCCGGCCGTGTCGGTCCCCATCGTGCTGAAAAGGTCTTTGAATCTGCTTTGTTGACTTAAGAGCCTCTGTGTCGCACATCTGGTTGACAATATGACTTTTATTCTCATTATTTTCTTATTTTTAAGCATCAATATTGTATCACCATTATTAGTGTGCCTCCTGTTTTTAGGTTAAACATCTGCCTCATGGCACTACAGATAAATAAATAACCACCCTTCACTTCCCATTCGAAAAGACTAGATGTTCTTACGCTTTTCTTTACGTCCGTGCTTCAGATTAAAGATGAAGGAGGAGGAGTGGAGAGAAGCCCAGAGAGGCTTCAACAAGATCTGGAGGGAGCAGAATGAAAAGTATTACCTGAAGTCTCTCGACCACCAAGGCATCAACTTCAAGCAGAATGACACCAAGGTGTTGCGTTCAAAGACCTTGCTCAATGAAATCGAGATGCTGTATGACGACGTGAGTAAATATGAAGCACTTTGTCTTTTTAAAGTTTTTAAGAAGGTTTTATTGCCCCTAAACCGCAAGTTAGTCCAAAGTTCTAAGTGTGTTTCACCTGTGGATATTTGTGCTGTGGGAATCTACTGAGAGGACTTCCCTCACCGACCCTCCCCCCCCGTGTTTGTCCCGCAGCGCCAGGAGCGAGCGTCGGAGGAAGCGGCCGCGCCGCCACTCAGCGGCCCCCACCTGACCCAGACCTACGACGACAGCCAGATCCTGGAGGACGCCGCCGCCCTCATCATCCACCACGTCAAGAGACAGGTGGGCATCCAGAAAGAGGACAAGTACAAGATCAAGCAGATCATCCACCACTTCATCCCCGACCTTCTGTTCGCGCGGCGCGGCGAGCTCTCCGACGTGGAGGATGAGGAGGAGGAGGAGGACGAAGAGGAGGAGGAAGAAGACATGGAGTTGGACCCCGACGGCCCCAAGAAGCACAACGGCCTGCCGGGCGCCAGCCCGTCAAAGTCCAAGCTCCTCTTCGGCAACGCGGCGGCCCAGAGGGCGCGGGGCGCCGAGGACGCCTACAGCGTCTTCTTTGTCAACAACTACTGGTACATCTTCCTCCGTCTGCACCACATCCTCTGCTCCCGTCTGCTGCGGATCTACGGCCAGGCCGAGAAGCAGATCGAGGAGGACGCCCGCGAGAGGGAGTGGGAGAGAGAAGTTCTGGGGCTCAAACGGGAGAAGAACGACAACCCAGCAATCCAACTGAAGATGAAGGAGCCATGTAAGTGACCCGGAGAGAAGCGGGCTTTGAATGTGATGCTCTTTGACCTTTCCTTGTTCTGATCCGACGCTTTGTACCTGCAGTGGATGTGGACGTGGAGGACTATTACTCAGTGTTTCTGGAGATGGTGCGTAATCTGCTGGACGGGAACATGGAGCCGACTCATTACGAGGACTCCCTGAGGGAAATGTTCACCATCCACGCCTACATCGCCTTCACCATGGACAAGCTCATCCAGAGCATCGTCCGGCAGGTCAGCATCCAACAACCTTTTTTTTGTGCTTATTTTCACCAATCTTTTATTCCTAAATGTATCTTGATGGGTTTTACAGAAGGTTGTGTTCAAGCCAGATCTATACATTTTATGATTAGACACCTTTTTGACATGGCTATACACAGTATTTTGTATCAAAATGATCTAATGTTCAGGGCTTTGTTTACACCTGCATTTAAAAAACCAAAATGTATTTTAATGAAACGAATCAACTATGGTATCTATTTAAATTCATATTAACAATAAAATGGTCTTCGGTGCCGATCGGATCTCAACGAGCTCAAACCTGTCGCCCTCCACAGCTCCAGCACCTCGTCACCGACGACGTGTGTTCGCGCGTCACCGACATGTACCTGAGCGAAAGTGCCAACAAGGCCACGGGGGGGCCTCAGTCCACGCAGACGTCCCGGGCCGCGGCGGAGGGGGCCTACCAGCGCAAAGCCGAGCAGCTGATGACGGACGAGAACTGCTTCAAGGTGGCGCCCGGCAGCCCCCCCCCCCCCCCCTTTTGAACGCCGCGGTTTAAACGCCGCCGGTGTTGATTCTGATGTTGTTGTTGTTTTTGTGTGGTTTTTTTTCAGTTGCTGTTTGCGAAGAACCGAGGAGCCGTCAGTCTGTCGATGGAGCTGCTGGACACGGAGGAGGAGAACTCGGACGAGCCGGCGGATGCAGAGGTACGAGCCGCTAGAGCCGGCAGCTCGTTAGGGGTTAAGTGGCAAAGACGTCGTCCCCCCCCCCGTGGCAGCTCACTGTTAAATGAGAGAAGTCCTGCTGTGTGTTGGCGCCTGGTTACGTCGGCGTACTGCACAGAGCGGGAGGAACGACTCCGGCTGCTCCTTCAGTGGAACAATTAATTAACTGACTGATTGATTGATTAATTAATTAACTTAACGGTTTGTTGTGCATCCTCTCGTCTCCACAGAGGTGGTCGGACTACGTGGGCAGATACCTCAACTCCGACTCTGCGTCCCCGGAGCTGCGCGACCACCTGTCCCAGAAGCCCGTGTTCCTCCCCAGGTGAGGCCCCCTCGCCCCCAAATCCTCTCCCAGCCATGTGTCCGCTCGTGTCTGCATACTTTCTACCCCCCCCAACCCCACCCCCCAGATGCTCTAGTTGGTGCAGACGAACCAGCTGCCAAACACGACTTATAAAACACAGAGGCACTTCTGCACAAGCTCTTTTCTAACCGGGCATCAGAACCGCCTCTTTTTCCTTTTCTTTTTTTTTCTTTTTTTTTTTTCAAAGTAACGGACGAACATCGAAGGTTTAAGAAGGTCCATTTAAAAAAAAATTTAAAAAGAGAGAGAGAATAAAAAGCTGTGGAGCTGGAAGAGGCCTGAAGATTGCACTTTACACGGCCGTCTTTTTAAAGAGAGAGAAAAAAATAATGGAATTTATTTATTCATTAATTCAGTTCCTTTTTAACAGGGAATTTTATTTATTAATAGCAAAGGTTTTTTAAAAATGTTTTTTGGCCTGATCATGGGTTTTGAATAGCAGACAGCTATGAGGAGTTTGATTCTTTATATTGTATTGAATTTAAATGCTAATTTTCATTGTGTAGAATAAGAACTAAAGTCATCGAATGCACAAACTCGAAGCAAAACGAATGGGTTCAACCTTTTTCTTTTTTCCTTTTTGATTTTTCTACGATGTCTTTTGCCCGAGTTTGAGAGACTGAAGCCGTTGTGTCGGACCGGACTTTGTTCTGAGAGGACAGCGATGTGGTTTCCCCTTTTCTACCTTATCATGCCCTTTTTGTTTGTGATTGTATCCAGATTAAAAAAAAGGTCCTGTATTTGGCTGTAAAATGTTCAAATGTCCATTTGTTCCAAGTCTGTTATGCTCAGTGTTATGTTTGTAATGATTTTCGGTGAAAACGGTCGAGCTCTCGTCGTGACCTTTGGTCGCGCACGAGAGGTTCCGCGTTCCACCGCTTTGACAGACATCAGTGCTCATCATCAAGTTTTTAAAAACTCTGGTCAAGCACACCATCTGCAACACTTGTACAGAGGAGTAGGGTTTGTAAATAAAATGATTGTCTAAATTGTATGTTCATGTTGGTGTATTTCTTTTATCTATGCATGGAGGTGTGCTCGTGTCTCCAGGTGTCATCTATTGCTGTGTTTGTTTCTTTGAGATGGCTGTCCATAACCATGAACATTTCTTTAACAATGTTAAAAAAAAAAGGCTTTTGAAATATTGCCCTAAGTTTGATCTTTTTTTCAACCCATGGCATAAATCTGGTACTATGATTTATCAGTGGGTCACCCACATCTTGTCCCTTTTTTTTTTTTTTTTTTTTGGTTTTCTTCTATTATTTTTCTTCAAATCTATGAGAGATCAGCAGCACGAAAGGTCAAAAGACTTCCTTCTACACAAAAGTCTTCATTGGCAGCAAAAAAAAAAAACCTCAGTTTATTTTTCCAGTTGTGTTGGGTCTTCATCTCATGATCATAACACTCTGTACGTCGTTTGGTGAACATATGTGCACATCAAAGTATATTTCCCAGCTCATATATTTGGATTGGTTTTCCTATCGGGCAGCAATTTATTTTTTCCCCTGTTTCTAACAGTTTTAAATTGGCCTCATGTCTTTTTAAGTGGAGCCCTGAATGCAAAAATATGTTTGAGTCCCCGCTCACCTGTACTCTCAGTGGTAAGTACACATTTAAAACTTTCATTCAGGTGGGGTGATCATTGCATTTCTGCCAAAGTTTGTTAATGAGAAACGATGTGGCTGTGCACCGTACAGAGATCTATATCTATATATATATATATATCTATATCTATATATCACCGCTGCCTCTGCTGCTCTTATAGATCCACATTTCCCTCCAATGATTTGACTAATTCAGTCACTCGGTGAGTTACAATGCATGGGTTTAAAAAAAAATATATGCACTTTATTTAAAGGGACAGTCCTCTCAAACTGCTCTCAGATTTGCTTACTGTCATGTGTACTGTGCCTGAGAACATTGTTTAAGAATCTCACAGTGCAAACTGTCTAATTTAAATATGTTGTGTAACAAAAACAAGCTTTTTACACACTTTTTTTGTGCAAACTTTCCCTGTAAATGCGTGTTTTTTTTTTTTTTTTTTTTTTTTGCACAATCCTCATGGTCGCTCACCGCTGTCAACTTGTCACCCCCCCCCCCCCCGCCCCACCTTCCAGGAACTTGAGGCGGATCAGGAAGTGCCAGAGGGGCTGGGAGCGGCTGCAGCAGCAGCGGATGAAGACGGCGCCCTCGGAGAAGCCTCCGGACGGCGAGCTGGAGCTGGAGAGGCCGTGCATGTTCAAGCTCAACTCCTACAAGATGGTCTACGTGTGCAAGTCGGAGGACTACATGTACCGCCACACGGCGCTCACACGCGCCCATCAGGTGAGGACAGGAGGTGGATGTAGTTTTTGTCCCCATTTTCCCTTTTGGAGGATGGGTGTCATCAGGTGACTTCCTCCGATGAGTAGAAGCTTCGAGACAATCATGTGCACACGAGGCTTTAACTTATGAAACGGGAGGCGATTTAGGTACATTTACAGGATGAAGCTGTGGTTTCCTTTGGTCGACGTATTGGGGTCACATGACAGGTTTTTAGTTTTTGGATATCTCTTTGTATGCGTCCATAAATCCAACATGCTCTCCTTGTTTTTGTGATGTATAACTGAGGCTGTGGGTCATGTGTGAACAAACCCCTCTGTGGGACCTCCAGAATCCAGAGAGCAATGAATTGGTGGAAGTCAGAGCTCGTTCATCATGTGGTGAACGACGCCCTCTACTGACTAATTTGAAAAGGTTGAATCACCATGTGTTTATTAGAAGTTCTACGGTCTGAGTGAACTGGCCTCCCAGTAGCTGAGCTGTGTTGTTGTTGTTGTTGTTTGTTTAGTCCCAGCAGCGGGTCAACACGCGCCTGCACCGGCGCTTCCACACGTGGCTCGGCGGCTGGGCCGAGGAGCACGTGAGCGCCGACACGGCCGCCGACAACCGCAAGTGGCTGATGGGAGAGCGGCGAGAGGGCCTGCTGCCCTGCACCACCACCCGCTGCCCCGAGGTGCTCCACTACATCCCCGTCAACAGGTACCGGGTGACGTACAGAACGCTGTAGGCTCCGCCCCCTTCTCTTCTGCCCGCCATGGCGTGCACGCCGGGTAGCCCCCGCGAAGGGATTCCTGCGCAGTCGGAAGCCAAAAAAATCCCGGGAACTTTGTGCAGCCTCTTTGAAGCTCGCGCTGTAGTTTCTGTGAAGGAGACGCGTCGCCGTCAACAAAGAAGCCAGAATTATATTACATTACATTATATTACACGCAGGTTCTTTTTAATTTATTTTTTAATGTATCACACTCCTCCTCCTTTTGAAGAAATTCACAATTGGAACAACAAAGGTGGTCGTAAGCATTTCATTCTTTTGAGAACCACAACAGACACAGAAAAAACGGCCTCAGTGCGGGTTTCCATGGCAACGGGTTCAGCCTGTTTTTTTGTTTAGGTAAAGGTGCAGTGAGGCACTATATATATAATATATATATATAATATATATATATATATATATATATATGCTCTGCAGCAGTGTGTATATACCGTGTACGATAATTTATGGCCGCCCAAACATTTCTGTGTAAATATGTTGTTTACATCTAGATCTCTTTTTGTTCCTTTTAATCCGATGGCATCGACGTGTAGCATTAACACACAAGCGCGCGCACGCACACATTGTGAATCAGCCTTTAGCTAAATGCGCAGAACACTCTGTGTTTGGTGGAGAAAATGTCCTTTTTTATACCTTCAGTCTTTGGCCTCGGCGTCACTCGTGGTTTTGAGATGATTGAATGTAGCAGAGCTGTAATCTTCTTATTAAAAGTATATGTTGTTTCACATGTACTGAAGCCCAAACCGTACCTTTTTCCTCGTCTTCAAACTTTACCAAATGGTCGATCTTCCCTCCCAGTGTGTGTGTTTGTGTACAGACGGTCTGCATTAGAACCTCAGTCATGTGACCTGCGTGCAGTTCACAGGTGAAGCAAACAAGCAATAACGGCTCCTCTGTTTGTGTTTCTGGCTGAAATACAGACACAAATGTGAATGTTGGATTCCCTTTTGCAAAGAGGGACGTAAACAAAGCATTTTTATTGCCTTTTCTCGTCCTGCAGCTTGTTAAATGAAAGTAGAATGCGCCCCAGTGGTACCGCAGGTGATGTTAGACGCCTTCGGGAGGGTGTGAAGTTCTGTGTTTCTCCACATTTGATTCATCAATGGAAGCGGACGCTACCAGCTACAGACAATCCTGCAGACAGTTTAATACTTTTTACTTTTGTATTTACTGCGTTTTAATAAGGAGAACCACAGGACGTCCCCCGGGGAGATGCTTGTACATAAAGACATTGTTTGTACCTCGTTTTAATGTGACTTTTAAGATGTTGTACATGAGTGTTAGTTTGGTGTTTGGCATTAAACTCCTTTTGAATCCACACAAACTCGCTCCAACGCTTCCTGCTTTTTGTCCTCTGTGACTTTTCTACGAATCTGCCTTTTTTTGGCCTGAACCAAACAATCCAAAAGTGTGATTTGTCATAGAGATGCAAAAAAAACCGTTGAATGGAGACGAATCATGCGGCCTTTCTACGTCCCACCCACCTCCTTTGTTGTTGTTGTCAAGCTACAGATTTTATTTATTTATTTGTATTTATAGCAAGTGTCGCTATGAATGAGAACACCAGAAGCCAAACGTGCTGAGTATAGAGAAACTATAGATTGTGGGATTGAGGGCTGATAGTTGGCGTCTCCTCACAGCTCCGGTCACAAAGAGCCTCTGTGAGGAGGAGGAGGAGGAGGAGGAAGCAGCCCTCTGCTGCCCCCTCACATGGCTTCAATTTGCCGTGACTTGCAGCAGCAGGTCGGAGCAGGACAAGGAGGCTCCTTATGAACGCAGGTCTCTGGTCTGTGAGGACCCTGCAGGAACATGGTGGGCTTTAAAGAGATGTTTCTGGACTCATTAAGCGTTGCGCAGATGAAGCAACACTTGGCTTGTGTGTAGACTAAAGTTCACTTTGAAGACGTCCACATGTGAGTCAAGTGGACCTTGTTAAATTCTAATTCAAACACCCTGCTACAATAGTACAATATTTGCTGAGGAAATATCTTGTCTTTCTATTGAAGACCGTGGGTTCATTATAATTAAGAGTATATGTTATTTATTAATCCTAATTATTCCACCTTAATTGATTTGACCTGTTGATTACGTACAAACGAACATAAAATCTAAACCTTTAATCGACTTCCTCAAATCGACCAGCGTATGTGCTGTCGTTGCCGTCATCACGTCCCTCTTAACCCCCCCCCCCCCCGCCCCCCCATTTATGACTTAAGAGGGGCTCCATTCGTTTCCGTAGCAACACTTGTAGGCGTCGTGTTGCTGTTTCCTATACAATGAGCTGCTGGTGGTACCTGAGTGAAAGAGCAGCTTTGTCTCCAGTTTTCTCTCCGGGAGGCAGGCGAAGAGGAATTAAAGTGGGGGGGGGGAGGATATATTATTAGTAGAAGTACCTCCAGAAATACTTTGAGTATCATCTGTGCTTCCTCCGGTTCAATGTCTGATGACTTAGAGAACATCATTACCTCATTTCTACAGCCCCCCCCCCCACACCCCCCATGTGTAAGATGTGAACAGCCAGAGTTATGCTTCTTTCAATATAAAAGCAGTACGTTTTCCCAAATGCAATCAAACAAAAAACAATTAAAAACAAAAACAAATTGAATGAATGAAAGGAACTAAAAGCAAAAAGTGACGTCAAACTGAAGTCAAATTGAGGATTTCTCCTGAAAAGGTATTTTTCTTTCATAAAGATGTTTTATTTGAAAAAGAACTTGACCATAATGAACTCGATCAAACTGGTGCAGCAGTGATCCGGTCATAAGTTCATCAAAATATAAATGTATATATTGCTCAAAAATATATTGGGTCGTCATTTTGCTACAGAATAAAGTTAAATAAAGTCCACATTAATTAAGGGGGCCCCTTTACAAATCAACACCTTCTAAACTTAAACTAAACTATTTTCCAGAGAGAAAAGGTCTGATTAGTTTATTCTCATTTTGCAATTGAGGTCCAAGGAGTCTAATTTGTCATAAGTTATCTAAGGTTTTACTAAATATTTGGTTGAACAATTCCTTCCACTTCACTGAGAATAAAAATGTTTTAGATATTTTGATCAAGATGCATTTATTTGGTTTCATTCATGAAGTAAATGTGTTCATATTTTCAATACAAATGATTTTTCCAACGTACATGGTTCACCTGCGTTAGATCACGGAGAATTTAAGATGACGGAATAAAAGCGTAGTGAAACACACTGGGCGCGGCTACAGGCTTTAAGACCCTCCAACCTGAAATCTTTGAGCTTTTATTTTGAAATGGTAAGTCAGGACCCTCCTGCTTCAGTGTGAGCAGCTCATCGAGGTGACGAGCAGACCCCGTCCCAGTCTCTCCGTCCTCCGTCCTCCCCAGCTGCTGCTCACTGGGACCTCTAAAAAACTCCCAAACCCCGGAGCTCAGTGGACCGCCGCTCACGCACCACCGAAGAAGAGTTTGAAGGTACCTCTACAACAGGTGAGCCAAATACTTAACGTTTCCTTTTGACATATTTTGTGAGGAAATGTGAAAGTTATGAAAAGGTGCTCGTCTGCTTTATTAAAACTGTACTTTTAACAAAAGATGGTTCTTCTCCATTGTTTTTTTCTAATTGATATCCTTGGGATGCTATTTTAATGTACTTTAAAAAAATAACTAGTTTGAGTTCAAACTCTGTGAACGTGATCTCCTTCCATCGTCTCTACTCATGTGTTTTATTTTCTAAAGATGTTCAATATTTTAAACAAATGTATTTGCTTTTGTGTTTTTAACATTTATCAACTAGACAATAAGTGGGTTTTATATCTGTTTAATTCATGAAATACACATTTTTGAATGAAAAAAAGTGAATAGTAACAGTTAGAGAGAACCAATGTTACATTATATTAGACAAACACACATGATATCAAAGCATATTGTTTGGTACCACAAAGTCTCAGGAGTGACCCAAGTGACACCCTCGGGTTCATTATATAGTGAAGCAGAAACGGACCATCATCAGCGTCCCTTCTGTCTCAATCGTACCTGACGAAACTAAACCTGAGAAATGTTACTGGAAAGAAAAGCTGAGGACTGAAGCCCGACCCGGCGCGCCCCCTCCCAGGCTCCTGCCTGAATGTGGGCAGTGTTCAGGCGCGATGGAAAAGCCGCTGTTTACTCAGTAATCCCCCCCCCCCCCCCACTCCACCCCACTCCCTCGCCCCGGTGTCGTCAGTGCTGCAACAACGTGGGCTTCAGGAGGACAAATCTGCTCTGAGGGTCTCTGTGGGAGTGGACCTCAAAAAGAGGCTGAATGAGCTCAGTGTGATGAAAGTGTTGCTGAAGTGCAAAAGGCCCGCAGATCTGGCCTGGAGGGATACTCCCTGGGGTGACGGGGGGGGGGGGGGGGGCAATACGTTTCACAGCATTAGAAGGAGAGCTGTGTTGAAAAAAAGATGTAAACTGAAAGTCTGCTGAATCCAGATTTGTCCCAGGTTGAGGACACACATTTGAAGCTGCATTCTGTGTAGTGACCAGCAGGGGGCGACTCCTCTGCTCCCATAGACGTCTATGAGGAAATGACTCTACTTCTGTGTAGTGACCAGCAGGGGGCGACTCCTCTGCTCCCATAGACGTCTATGAGGAAATGACTACTTCTGTGTAGTGACCAGCAGGGGGCGACTCCTCTGCTCCCATAGACGTCTATGAGGAAATGACTACTTCTGTGTAATGACCAGCAGGGGGCGACTCCTCTGCTCCCATAGACGTCTATGAGGAAATGACTCTACTTCTGTGTAGTGACCAGCAGGGGGCGACTCCTCTGCTCCCATAGACGTCTATGAGGAAATGACTCTTCTTCTGTGTGGTGTCCAGCAGGGGGCGACTCCTCTGGTCCCATAGACGTCTATGAGGAAATGACTCTACTTCTGTGTAGTGACCAGCAGGGGGCGACTCCTCTGCTCCCATAGACGTCTATGAGGAAATGACTCTACTTCTGTGTAGTGACCAGCAGGGGGCGACTCCTCTGGTCCCATAGACGTCTATGAGGAAATGACTCTTCTTCTGTGTGGTGTCCAGCAGGGGGCGACTCCTCTGGTCCCATAGACGTCTATGAGGAAATGACTCTACTTCTGTGTAGTGACCAGCAGGGGGCGACTCCTCTGCTCCCATAGACGTCTATGAGGAAATTATTTATTCCCTCAGTAAACATTGTAAACATGAGTTTATGGTCTCCGTCTCTAGTTTTAATTCTTCTTCAACATGGCATGATGTTCATTTAATAAACGATGGTCCATTAATAGACCATAAAGCAGGGTTTGCTTTAGGGAGGGGCTATCTTGGGATTTGACCTCCAATTTGTCCACAAAGTTAGTGGTAGTCTAGTTGTCTCATGTCCACAAGCGGATATGTCCTTCCTCCTGGAGACAAATTGTCCGAATCACTTCAGGGAGAATTGCATTGAAGGAATTTAAGTAACGGACGTAGTCCCCGAGCCACAGGTTTGTCATTTCCGCTGTCGCCATCTTGTTTCTCATCTTCTAGATGTTACAACTGAAGTTCATCAAGTGAAAACACGGTGAAAGGGTTAAAAGCTGTAAGAGGACACATGGCCGCCCTAAAGAGCCTGAAACGCTCCCTGGGAGTCCTCAGAAGTACAGACGAGTCTAAAGTGTCTTATTCTCAGGGACTTTTACACTTACAGTTGAAACCAATTTTCAGGGGCTTTAAAATATTCAAATAAAAGCAAACAAAGCCCAGAAGTAAGTGGACTAATGAAATATATTTCAAATCTGGATTTCAACTTAATGGTCCAGAATCGATAATTTCCCTTACAACATAAAAGATAATATTTAATTTGTGCATTAATATTCTTTTCAGGTTGTTCACATGTTTAACAAACAAGCTTTTTGTTATTTTTGTGCTGAGGCTGAAATAAACCTTGTTTTTATCATCACATTTGGGGAAGTGCAGAGGGGTGTGGGGGGGGAGAAGGGGGGGTGTTCCTGAGATGGAGTCACAAACATTTTCTCTTTTTAAGAACTGGAGCTCCTTGTTTTCCTGTCAGAGAACCTTTTGATCACTCAGCCGGGTCGTCGACATGTTTATTTGTCCCGTGTCGTTGCTGCGTGGCTTTATTTTAGGAAAACGGCCATCACGTCTGTTTGGGACTCCGTAGGTGGAGTCACAGACTTAAAACAAGACGGACAGAACTTGAATTTAAGCTCGCCGAATGATTTGAGTCTTGTGGTTTAAAAGTTGTGCCCCTCCCTCTACGAGCAAAGAGAGGAAGAATGTTGTCAGAACCAGAAGCATATGTATAAAGACACTGAAGGCATTCAGACTCAGCGAGTGTTTCCATTGAAACCTCCTAGAGGACTTCACTGTGTTTCGTTTGTGTTTGTAGCAGAAAGAGGCTGCATTCTGGGTAGTGACCTCTGCTCCCATAGAAGTTCTCTCTGTAAAACTCGGTAAACATTGTAAACATCTGTAAACAACGTCTCAATCTCTAGTTTCAAGTCTTCAATATACAATATTTGGGTTTTATTACACTGAAAGCATCACTATTTAACAAACTGTAGAAAAAAGCCTTGTCTTGTGAAAAATCTCTTATGTCATGCTCTGTATTGGAACTATGTTAAATAGCATTGAAAGCATCAAATAAAATACATCTAATTCGAACTTTGTTCATTGAAATTAAATAAAAATTCAGAGAAATGTTATTTGATTTTACATCCAAACAATATGTATTAGGAGACGTCTTTAACCTCTATTAAATTACCATTGTGATGCTTTTACAAAGAGGGGATTTCTGTTAACGTTCCTCTTTTTCATCCCAGGTAAAACATGTTGAGGAGGATTGTGTTGCTGTCAGCGTGTCTGCACGCCATCTCAGCAGCATTTGATTACATCTACCAAGACCAGCCGTTTATGGGTAAGAGGGCGTGCATTTAAGACGCGTCTCAAAATAACGTCATCGGTTTAATTAGACGGACGGAACACTCTTCCGTGCGTGTCAAGCAGCAGCCTGGTCTCTGAAATGCATTCACCCAAAACCACTCGTTGATCTCCTCCACAGACCCGGAGGAGGTTCTGAGCGTGAGTATTCCTCTGCAGGAGCCACCGCGCTTGCTGCTGGGGGGCGCCGTGGTGCTGCCGTGTTACTTTGAGGTGAGTCATCATGAGCTGATCCAACATCACGCCGGTGTTGAAAGAAGACTCAACACATGGGGTTTTGTGAAAATAAAAAAAGTTTTACCATCTTGGTTTCTTTTCCCGCGTAGGACCTCACGGTGCCGGACCCCGGAGCTCCCACCGCCGCTCCCCTCGCTCACCGCATCAAATGGAGCCTCGTCGCCAAAGAGAAGGTCACGACCGTCCTGGTGGCCTCGGAGGGGCGGGTGCGCGTCGGCGAGAGCTACCTGGACCGAGTTCACCTGGTGGGCTACCCGGAGACCTCCACGGACGCCAGCATCCGGATATCCGAGCTGCGATCCAGCGATGCGGGGGTCTACCGCTGTGAGGTGCAGCACGGCATTGAGGACGGCCACGACGACGTCCACCTGCAGGTCCAAGGTGGGACAAAAACATGCCGCGCCCCACATAAGCCCCTTCAAGTCAGGGCGCCGTTGTTTGTTGCTCCTCCGCAGGATGTTACCCGATTAATCGGCCTTGTTCGACCCTTGTAGGAATCGTGTTCCACTACCGCGCCATCATGGGCCGCTACACTTTGACCTTCGAGAAGGCGGAGGCGGCGTGCGCCCAGAACAACGCCGTGGTGGCTTCCCCCGAACAGCTTCAAGCGGCCTACGACGATGGATTCCACCAGTGTGACGCCGGCTGGCTCTCCGACCGCACCGTCAGGTCAGTTTGTGGTGTGATGGACAGGAAAGTGGTCAACAAACACCTCAAACAGTGGCCGCTGTAATGTTCATCATTTTGATAAATGCTCGTAGTAGATGCTGTGATACTTTGACACTGTTTTGAAGCTTCAGTCCAATCTTGAACTTGAGGAACAAATTCCTCAAGAGCGTTCCCCATTTTCCTCGTTGGTTAGAGGACAACCTTTTGTTTTTGTCCCTGAGAACCTCTTCTCCTTCTGATCAAACCACCACCAAACTGTAGACAACCCTGTTTGCTGCAAACCAGTTGACAAAAAGATATCCCACGTTTAGTATTGAAGACAACAAATCTGATTTCCATTTACCCAAAGGTACCCGATCCACGATCCTCGTGTGAACTGCTATGGTGACAAAGAGGAGCTTCCGGGGGTCAGGACCTACGGAGTGAGGGACCTCAATGAGACCTATGACGTCTACTGCTACGCTGAGAAGATGACAGGTACACTGAGATCTTCCGCTTTGGGATGACCTTGAGCTCATTACTTCAACGAACCTCTCGTATCTGCTGCAGGCCGAGTCTTCTACACCGCCTCTGCGGAGAAGTTCAGCTACTCGGAGGCAGCGGTGGCCTGCTCCGACCAGGGAGCTCAGCTGGCCTCTACTGGTCAGCTCTACCTGGCCTGGCAGGGGGGGATGGATGTCTGCAACGCCGGCTGGCTGGGGGACAGAAGCGTCCGCTACCCCATCAACGTCCGCCGGCCGCAGTGCGGAGGGGGTCTGCTGGGGGTGCGCACTGTTTACCTCCACACAAACCAAACGGGGTATCCACCTCCGGAGTCCCGCTACGACGCCTTCTGCTACACAGGTGGGGCCATGGTGTAGAAAGATACCCCTATCGTGTGGTGTCTCAACAAGGGCAAATCAAAGTGACAGTTGTAAATACCACAACTGCGGTTT